>NW_027529456.1:242209-378765 GCF_008692635.1 Crocuta crocuta | reverse complement strand
CTCCTTCTCAGAAATAAATAAAAAATTTTTAAAAAGAATCTGTTTAAAAAAATAACTATGGCTACAATAATTTGTTAATATTAAGTAATTTTTCTGATCACAATGACTCAAAAGCAATAATAGGAGGAAAGTTCAAGGTATGTGGATATTAAAAAAATGTTCCTAAAAAACCAATGAGTTAAAAAAAATCTAAAGGGAAATCACAAAATATTGTGAGACAAATGAAAATGGAAACTCAACATATCAAAACTAATGGTATGCAGCAAACAGTTCTATAAAGGAAGTTTATAGAGATAAATGTTTATTTTAGGAAAAAGAAAGGTCCCAAAAAATAACCTAATTTTATTCCTCAAGCAACTATAAGAAGAACAAATTAAGCCCAAAATTAGCAGAAGAAAGTAAATAACAAAGATCAAAAAAAGAAATAAAATTGAGACTAGAAAAAATAAGCAACCAAAATTTGACTTTTGATAAAGATGCACAAAACTGATGGACTGTTAGCTAGGATAAGAAAAAAAGAAGAGAAAAAGACTAAAATAATAGAATTGTAAATGAAAGAAGAGGACTTAAAATTGATATTTAGAAATACAAAGCATCATAAAAGTCTACAATGAAAATTTATGTCAATAAATTGGAAAACACAAAATAAATAAATTCCCACAAAAATAAAACTTACCAAGACTTACTAATAAATTAAAAAATTGGAATAGACCATTAATGAATAAAAAGATTGAAAGATCTCCTAACAAAAAATAAAATTAAAAATAAATCCCAGGCCCCTGATGGCTTCACTGGTGAATTTTCTAAACATTTATAGAAGAGTTATCACCAATCTTTCTCAAATCTTAAAAAAATTGAAAGGAAGAGAATACTTCTAAACTAATTTTACAAAGGCAGCATTACCCTAATACCAAAGCCAAATAAGGACACTACAAGAAAAAAACAATTGCAAGCTAATATCCCTGGCAAACATAGATCTAAAAATTATCAACAAAATAATAATGAATTAAATTCAATAGCACAATAAAAGGTCATACACCATGATCAAGTGGAATTTATCCCTAAAGTGCAAGGATGTTTCAAAATATACAAATCAATCAATATGATAAATCATATTTAAAAATATAGGATAAAAAGCATGATCATCTCAATAGATACAGAAAATGCATTTGAGGAATATCAACATAGTATCATGATAAAAAAAAAACTCTCAGTAGATTGGATATGAAAGGACTATACCTCAACAGCAAAGGCCATATATCCCAAGGTCACAGATAACATGATACTTAATGGTGAAAGACTGAAAGCTTTTCCTCTAAGATCAGAAACAAGACAGGGATGTACACTTGATGTACACTTTCACAATTTCAATTTAACACTGGAAGCGTTAACCAGAGAAATTAGGGAAGAAAAAGAAATAAAAGGCAACCAAATATGAAAAAAAAGTAAAATTATCTCTGCAGATGATATTTTATATGTACAAAATACCAAGCACTCTATCAAAAACTGTTAGAGCTAAAAAATGAATTCATAAAGTTACAGAATACAAAAAATGATATTCAAAAATCAGTGGTGTTTCTATACACTAACAACAAATTATTGAAAGAAAAAATTAGGAAAATAATTCCATTCATCACAATAGCATCAAAAAAAAAAAAAAAAAAACCAAAACCCTGAGAAATAAATTTAACCAAGGAAGTAAAAGATCTACATACTGAAAAGTATAAAGCACTGATGATAAAAATTGAAGAAGACACAAATAACTGGAAGGTTAGTCTGTGTTCATGGATTAATATTATTAAAGTGTTCATATGTTCATAATAGCAAAGTGATTCAATGTGACCTCTATTGAAATTCTTTTCTTTTTAATGATTATTTATTTTTGAGAGAGAGAGAGAGAGAAACAGAGTGCAAGCAGGGAAGGTGCAGAGAGAAAGGGAGACACAGAATCTGAAGCAGCTCCAGGCTCCATGCAAGTCTCGAACCCACAAACCATGAGATCATGACCTGAGCCAAAGTAGAATGCTTAACCAACTGAACCACTCAGGCACTCCTCTGTCAAAATTCTAATGGCATTTTTCACAGAAGTGGAAAAAAACTCATATAGAACAAGAAAAGACCCCAAGCAGTCATCTATGAGTGAGATGAACAAAGCTGGAAGTATCATATTAATTTCAATTTATATTATGGAGTTAGAGTGATCAGGCAATAGCATGGTACTGTCATATGAACAGACCAATATAACAGAATTGAGAGCTCTGAGTTAAACTCACTCACATAGAGTTATTTAATCTTCCAAGGGTGTCAAGATACAGAATGGAAAAAGAATAGTTTCTTCAAGAAATAGTGTAGTGAAAACTGGACACCACGTGTCAGAGAATGAAATTGGACCCTTTTCTTAGACCATACATAAACATCAAGTCAAAGTGGATTAAAGATTTTAGACATGAGACATGTGACTGTAAAACTCCTGGAAGAAAACATAAGGGGAAATCTCTCAACACTGGTCTTGGCAATAAATTTTTTGGATATGACAGCAAAATCATAGGCAACAAAAGCAAAAATAAACAAATGAGAGTGCATCAAAGTAAAAACTTTCTGCACAGCAAAGGAAACATTCAGCAAAATGAAAAGACCATCTACAGAATGGGAGATAATATTTGAAATCCATATAATGATAAAAAATTAATATTCAAATTATATAAACTACTTCTACAATTAAGTGATAACAAATAAACAAAAACAAATAACTTGGGGTCCCTCGGTGGTTCAGTCTGTTAAGCATCTGACTGTCATTTTGGCTCAGGTCATGATCTCATGATTGGTGAGATCCAAACTCGCATTGGGCTCCCCTCTGACAGCACAGAACCTTCCTGGGATTTTCTCCCTCTCTTCTTTCTCTGTCCCTTCCCTATTCTTGCGTGCCTGCTGGTGCTCTCTCTCTCTTTCTCTCTCTGTCTCACAATAATTTATTTATTTATTTATTAAACTTAAAAAAAAACTTAATTAAAAAATAGACAAAGACCTGCATAAACATTTATCCAAAGAAGGCATACAAATGTTCAACAAGTATATGAAAAGGTGCTCAACATAATTAGGAAAATGCAAATCATCATAGATACAATCATCAGGGAAAGCTAAATCAAAGCTACAAAGAAATATTATCTCACATCAGAATCTGGAAGAGGTACCTGCATTCCAGTGTCCATTATTTGCAATAGCTAAGATACAGAAATAATTGAAATTGATAAATGAGCAAAGAAAATGTGACATATACATACAGTGGAATATTATTCAACTTTAAAAATGAAGAAAATCCTGTCATTTACAACCACATGGATGGACCTTAAGAACATTATGCTAAAAGAAATAAGCCAGACACAAAGTATAAATATTATACAAAGTTACCATATGTATAATCTTAATTAGTCAAACAA
Source organism: Crocuta crocuta (assembly GCF_008692635.1). Taxonomy (NCBI): domain Eukaryota; kingdom Metazoa; phylum Chordata; class Mammalia; order Carnivora; family Hyaenidae; genus Crocuta; species Crocuta crocuta. Next base: position 375,328 of record NW_027529456.1, on the reverse strand, counting down.
AAAAGCAGAGAACAGAATGGGAAAATGGAAGTAATGGTCAAAAAGTAGTCTCAATTTTGCAAGATAAACTCTTGAGACCTTACAAATATATCATAGTGCCAAGAGCTAACAATGTTTTATTACATACAATTTGTTAAGAAGGCAAATATTATATCAAGTGTTCTTACTACACGCAAAAATAATAACAACAACAAATAATAAAAATAATAATAGTAGGAAATGTTGGAAGATGAGGGATATGTGTATGCCCTTGATGATCATAATTGTTTTGTGGGTCCATTCTTATCCCCAAAGTCATCAAGTTGTATACGTTAAATATGTACAGCTTTGTACATGTCAATCATACCTCATGAAAGTACTTTAAAAATAAAAGCGAGGTAAATTGTATGAATTTTTATTCTGTTGGTATCAGGTTATTCACATTTAGGATAAAATAACAAAAGAAAATGTAACTACTGAACTCCTACACTAGAAATCCAGCAATTATGGTGTGATTCTGTTTGCAATATTCACTTCCACCACCCTCCAACCTCCTTCTAACTGATGATATAATTTCATTCTTCTTGGCCTGGAATTCACTTTTCCCAAAATGACTTTTGGACCATATGCTTATATATTTGACATAAAATTCAATGGATGATACTATTTCTCTATTATCAAGATCCTCACTCCATGTTCCTCAAAGTCAATACTGTATAACAGCTCCAGATACCATTCAAGGAATTTCAGAATCAACTAGTGTAAAACTGGATGCATTTTAACTCATTAGGTTATCAATAGAGAAAATACATCTCAATATTCTTTACTCTCATTAGTTAATGCAATGATTCATCATATTCCATGACTTTGATATAAATATTTATCATAGTCTAATTTTTTAGTTAAACATAGATGTAATAGTTGTGTTTAATTATTAATGTGCAATCCACCATCTTATTTCAGTGATTTTCCATTTTCTTTTAGTCATAATATTGTATATTAGTTTCATTTCCTTCAAACTTAAGGTATTTTGTGTTTCAGTTTACTAGCAGATGTGTTTGTCTAATTATTACTTATCTTTTTCTCTGCCTCATAATTTTGTTCACATTTGCTGTGGAGATTTTAGAAATCATTTAGATTGTTTGGTACAGGAAGGAAATCAACCCTGGACTAACTAATTACTTGCAATCTTCCTGTTTTTCCTTGGATACATTTTCATTCTTATATACATATACTGGACATTTTTGTTAACCCTTTCTATATACAACTCTGCTATACTATATACTATAAACTATATGCAATTCTGCTGTACTTCCCACCAGAGCTTGCTGTATATTATGTCAAACTATTATTGTATTGAAAGTGGGTAAAGTAAGCCATGATGCTCCAGAAGAAAGTACATTTGATTCAGCATTTTAAAAATAAACTGTAGTTTGAAAGTTTTACATGCAGTCATAACGGAAAGAGAATTGTAAGAAAGATTAGAGATATATATTAAAAATATATCTGTATTTATCTTAATCACTTTTACATCTCTAGGTTGATTTTTTTGTACTACAAAATAGTCTTGGCATTTAGCTACATTCACTTCTGTTTACTCACTTTTAAAAGTAGAACAGGAAAAACAAGGACAACAAAAATAGAATACAAATTTAGAGAACACAAGTTCTTGCAAAAACTTTTGTGCAGAGGCACAAAATAGGAGCATTAATTGGGCATGGAGATATTAAATCTTAAGAAAACAATCACTAGCTTGAGTCTAAACTGAATGCTCATTTTCTCTTGTTTTCTTTTAATGTTTTATTTATTTTTGAGAGAGAGAGAGAGAGAGACAGTGTGATCAGGGGAGGGTCAGAGAGAGGGAGATACAGAATCTGAAGACAGGCTCCAGGCTCTGAGCTAGCTGTTAGCACAGAGTCCAACATGGGGCTGGAACCCACAAACTGTGAGATCATGACCTGAGCCTAAGTTGGACGCTTAACCAACTGAGCCACACAGGTGACACTTAACAGTCTGAGCCACCCAGGCAACCCTTCTCTTGCTTTTCAACTCTTCATGACCCATCTCTCAGAGCACTTCAAGGCATGGTGACAGAGGGAATGAGAGCACTGCTTGATATGGGAACTGGAGATTTGGTGGAGTGAAAGATTTTGACATTGAGATTGAACAAAAAGAGTTTAAACTAATTAGACCACATAGACTGTATAATTAGTTTCACAAAATTGTTTTTTTTACTTCAAATTTCTTCTTATTATAAATTCAAAGCTGATTCAAGAATATGTGATAGAAATAATAATTGAGTCATTTATATTTTCTAGTTAGGAAAACTTCTGATATGTACTGCTAATATATGTTTTATCTTTTTCCCTTTGTCTTCAATTTTATTTATAAATTTTATTTGATTTTTTTTACTTACAATTTGTGCCTTCCATCTTTCTTTTATTACCTAAGAGATTTCATATGAATACTGTCAGGGAAACCTGTATTAATCTTATATCCGTACAATAGTTGACATTTTCCAGTTCCTCCATAATATTCCAGTAAAGCATATACATGCCATTAACCTCTTTCTCCTCTGTGTTTCAGTGCTCAGATTTCTCTCATTAATCATCTGTACACCTAGAGATTCTGTTCTTTTCTAAAACTCACACCACACTAAAGCTCTAGAGATTTGACAGGCATTAGATACTTTTTTACTTCCAAAAGAAGAATCAAAATGTCTCATAACTATCAAAATGAAGCTTATGGAGAATGTATTTCAGACAGACTTTGACTAAGAAAAAAAAATCATTACATCCAAGAACTCCAGTGACAAATTTCAAGCAAAAAAGAAAGTCCTTTTATTCGACTGAGTTACTTTTTCTAATTTAAATAGATAATGCGTGATACAGACGTTTTGGTATTTTATGGATAATTGGTAGGATTAATAATAGATTTTACAGAAAATTAGCTCATTTATCTCTGTGTGACAAGATGCTAAAATTAACCCTAGAGAATACTTTAATTTTACTTAAATATTTCAAGTGCAATTTGGGGGGGATGTTATTTTTAAGGAACTTGTTTTCACAAGTATTAAGCATATGATAAAAGGATCTAGAAAATCAGCAATACACTGTTAAAACGTGTGAAATGGCTCATTGATTTATAGATTGAAGCATTTACAAGGTGACTGTGTCCCTCATTAGGAAAACATGGTTAGTTACTCACCGACTAGAATACTTTGGCCTTTAATTTTTTGGAAAATCAGAGACCATATTAACTTATTGATGGAAAGTGATATTGTTTTCCCAAAATGAATTTTATCGATATATGGATAATTTTATTTGACTTTCTTAGTGACTTTTTGCTATTTGGTTCACTTTGGTAAGTTCCTTCATTCTGGCCACGTTCACTCTACCCATCCAGCCATATATAAGTATATATGGAGTCAATTTAGTTCGTGTATATTCAAAACAGAATTAAATTAGTCTTGCTATGAAGCATTTTCAAGGAAGCAGATGTATCAAAATATTTGGCAAATGCTCTCATTGTTATACTGGAAGTTACTACTAAATATTAAAGTGGCACAAATTGAATTTGAAGGATAGACTCCAGTTGGAGTAGACTAGACTTTCAAAAGTACAGACATGAAGTGAATTTTGATAGGTCAAGAGGTTGACTTAAAGAAGCTAGCAGGGTTTGGCAATGACCTACTCAGTCTCAAGAAAATGTAACCACATACAGTAATTGTATAAATTGGAATAATGAATAAACTGAATATGGCTTCAACATTGAACAGAAGTGGCTAAAAATAAGGCTAGATATATTAGACTAGTATCAGGTTATATGTTCAGATAAAGAGGTTTAACATTATTTCCTGAGGAAGAGGGGGCCATTTTGAAGAAAAGGAGTCATATTGTAGAGTCATTATGTTTTTGTGAAATTATCTAAGTAACAATGAAAATGACTGAGTTGGTGTAGGCAAAATTAGAACCATAAAGAGAATATTAAAGTTGTTCAACAGTATAGATGTGGAATAATAAGAGCTGATCTAACACAGGAATTGTATGAGTGATGAGAAAGAATAAGCATGAGAGACTATAATAATCTAAATATGAGAGCCTGGTGTCAATGGGCATAAGTAAATAAGTAGAAGTGGCAGATAAAGGAAGGAAGTAGTTTTGATTTTTAAAAAAATCTATGAAAGACGTACTGTGCATATATAGTTTCTTCAGGTGATGATGTATAGTTATTAGTTAAATAAAGGTCCCAGAAGTTTCTAGGCTATAAGTATACAATTAGCAATTTTCAATGTAAAGGTAGTAATAGACCTTATTTCTAGTAGTGGGACCCATGATATGGACTATATACAAAAATTAGGGTTAAGAAAGTGTTTATAGCATTGGTATTAAGTTAATCAATAATTCACTGAAGAAGTATATGTTTTACATTTAATCAGAAGTGAAGTTTTGGAGAAATATAATTTTAATGAAATCTTTCCTTAGCTTACAAAAACTAAATGAGAGAGGGTGATTATCTAGAATCTGAACAAAAAAAAATTCTTCCTTTAGGCACTTAATTTTCCAATTGTCAAGAAAGATTTTGTAATGGAGGTTTTATTGTCCCCAGGGAACCAAAAATTGGCTACATGGGGGGGGGGGGACTTTACTCTTTTTATTTATAAACACAGATATACATGTAGTAAATAGATGAATATACAGTATATCTGTAGTGTTAACCTTCAGTGGGGCACAATGATTTGAAAAAAATATTTTTAAGAAATCTCTGGGGAGAAGGGCAATAAAAAACTGAGAAACACTGGTGTGGCTATGGGTGGCATCTTCTGTAACATTATAAAGATATTTCTGTGTGTCATAAATGATTTGTGAACCCTTGGACATAAACTCTCATACCAAAGTGATTTAATGGCTACAAAATCACAAGGACTGGCAATTTCCCTCTCTTACATTCTTACTCCAAATTCACAGTCTGACATTTTGACATATTTTGTCTCCTCAACTGTTGTGGGGATGAACATTTCTCTGCTTTGTTCACGTTCCTGAGGGACTATAAGCCTTTAATTTTTAGGAAGCCAGGAATACTGTGCCAAAATCATTAGTGTTACCTATTGAACGATCATTAATTCATCATCATCAAAAATTGCCCCAATTATGAGAGCTTCTTTTCTCTTATGATGCTTTCATTTAGTTTGCCATGTCTGCCCTTAACATGATCATTTAAATGAGTTATATTTTAAAAGTTCTTTTGGAGGTTCCTGAGTGGCTTAGTTGTTTGGGGGATACCTGGATGGCTCAGTTGAGTGTCCAACTTCAGCTCAGGTTATGATCTCGTTGGTGGATTAGAACCCCGTGTCAGAATCTGTGCTGACAGCTCAGAGCCTGGAGCTGGCTTTGGATTCTGTCTGCTCATGCTCTCTTTCTCAAAAATAAACAACATTAAACATTCTTTTAGAGTTCTTTTGGTGGGGGAAGGGGGAAGGATTTATATACATTTGACCTGACTATAGATTTTATAGAGAGAATATTTTTAATTGTATGTTAAAATTTGGGACTTTTTATTTATTTATTTTACCTATGGTATTCTGCATAAAGAAACAGAATAAAGTAGTAATGATGCAACTTCTTCCTTCCCTCAGGTACTGTACATCACATAAATAATGGGTTGTAAAGAAGCTAAGGAAAAAGAATGCTGCTCTGGATACATCGTGGGAAATAAGCAATTGGCTTTTCTGCTTAATGTATGCATGAGGCAAGCATGTGAGATTTGTAATCTAATTCCCCTCAAGTAGAAATGCAGTTTGGAGAGATAAGCTAAGAGAAACCTAAATCCTAGCTGAGGTGTGTGGAAATGAGTTTGCACACTTAATTCCTAAATTCTAACAAAGTATTCTAAAGCTAAGTTCTCTGAATATAACATTTTGATTTTAGGTTGTACTTTTGCTGAATTATTTTTTAAACAAATTAATTTAAGGATTCTTTAAAAAGAAGTTATAAACTAACATTATGATCAAAAATATCAATTTACTGTGACTCAGTGGGAGAAAATCTTCCAAGAAAGTTCCTTTTATCTTTCAGTCTTTTCTTAATCTCCCACGAGAGACTTGGTCTGTGGAAGAAAACGTTAAGATTTTCATTTCTCACATTTTATTCTCTTACATGAGTAAAGTTTTAACTTAAAATTCTGAATCGCTTCTGGGGACGGAGGAGTGTCTGGTAAGCTAAAAAAAATGATGCAATAATTATTAGCATGTGATCTTTTATGTATTCCCTCCCTGAACCCCTGCTACTTCTGGAGAGATTTTTCAAAGGAGTTCTTGATCTATAAACATTAACAACATTTTATTTTCTGTATTTCTGACTTCACTCTTCCCTTCCTGTTTGGAGGGAACTAGTAACCTATTTTCATTTGGCAGGAAAAAGAGAGAAGTCCCCTCCATCATATATTTCCATGGTTCCCCTTTAGCCAGGCTTAGGCTTAGCAGAGTGACAGCCAATTTTGCCTGCTCAGCGCAGATGAAGGCTGACTTGGCTTGGATTGACTCCCTCTTTTCAAATCCACTTTTCTCCTCCTCATGGCTAGCTGCTGCTAGTCTCTTTTTTGCCTGCAGACTCCATGATTTGTCACATAACCTAGCAAGTGGTACATTATGTTAGATAGGCCTTATATTAACCAGTACTTTCATGGTGCATGCATTACAACGAATTCACTGGAATATTGGTGATAGGAATAAAATACACCTATGGTGCAATTATTTTTGCTTAAGTGTACTTTAATAGAACTACTTTATGATCTCTTATATTAAGGAATATAAAAATAATTGAATGCAAGCATGATGCCAGAACATTATCTCTGTACATCTTTCAATATACGGGACTGAATCCCGGTAAATATGTTAATTTTTTAAATTGGTAGCAGTTGTATTTGGGAAGGAAGAAAGAAAGCGTATACTTTTCTAAAGGACACAATATATTTGCCTTGTAATAACACATTACCTGTGTCTTTTACAACCAGGGAACTTGAATACTTGTATGATGTCACTTTATAATAAAAAGTAAATATTCCGTGTGCTGAAAGTTCGCCTTGAGAATGAATAGTAGCTAGAGCTGAGTACATTAAGTGAAGGAAAGGACAAAAATATATGAATAGACAACAGTATGTTTTCCCTTGAGGAGGAGAGCAATAGAATATTCACAGAAAAGCAATTACTATGAAACTTAGTGAAGTATGCAGGAAAAGTGAAAGGAAAGTTAATGAGTTAAACAAAAAAGGGAAAGATGTTAACAAGACACATCCGTTGTTAAAATGTAAAAATTATAAACAAAGACACATCTACATGCAGCATCTGTAGATCATGTGCTTCTTGAGTGCCCTCAGTTATGTGCATATGTTATCACCTCTACTTGGTTGTAACCTACATGAGAAAAGAATTTGTAGTAGGTTCATTTTTATATTACTGGTATCTCCCATTTGAATGCCTCACATGGTGTTAAGGGCTCAGAAACAGATTTATCAGACAAGAGAAACTTCACTGAGTAACTAGACCGTGTCTGGGCATCTGGGTCCCAAAATGTAAAGGGTATAGGAATGTTTTCTCAACCAATCCTCTGTTGTCCTTTGGGAGTTCTCTGAACAGAAAAATCCTGTTGAGGAAAGGCTTCTGTACTTCCTCCCTGATGTTCTATATTCAGACATCTGAGTCCCAAAGCCCAATGAACATTCAAGTAGGAACACACATCAAAAGTCTAAGCAAAAACTTTGGGCCCTACACTGTCTGTCCTGCAGCAGAGCCTCTCAGAATAAAATGAGATCCAAGGTAGTAGTAGACACCCTTCCCTAATTTAAATTTAAAGGACATACCACATCCCTTCATTGTAATCTAAACACTTAACTAGATTGGCTTCATTTTTTTTTAAGCATTACATTTATACTGTGACCTAAGCTATTTCTGAAGGTGAGTGATCACCAAGGCCTTAAACTTGACTAAATTTTAGACAGGCTTTTTCCTGATTTGAGGCTTCTGACTTCTCTCTCTCTCTCTCTCTCTCTCTTTTTTTTTTTTTTTTGAAAGACTTACATTAGAAAACTTATTTTCTAAATACTTTCTCTGCCCATTTGAGATGTTAATCTCTCCCTCTCCCTCTCTCTCTCTCTCTCTCTCTTTCTTTTAAGCTTCTACCCAGTTTACCACTTGGAAATATCTTTCTAAAGGATCTGGAAACAATCTCTTTGAAATGTAAATATTAAAGAAGAGAGTATCCCTCCCTCGCAGTCACTATGAAAAAGTGGAGGCCTAAATGAATGGGTGCTAATTACCAAACACAGTGATCTAATTTCAGAGAAGAATATTTGCACTCAATAATAACTCAATCTGTTACACACTTGTCACCATCAACCAGTCTCCTAATGTCCTCCAGTACCATTCACTGGCCCGCTCAGTGCTTTCAAAGTCAACAATAGTAACTACAAACATTGCCTTTTGTTTCAGTGGAGGTGAGCTCTAACTGAGTTGTGATTTTTTCACCTCTGACCTTGAGTAAAGTCTTCCTTGTCTTTTTCACTTTATTGGACACAGTTTTTGCTTTGGCAAAGGTCTTCGTAGTCATATGAATTTGGATCTCATTTACCCTGCAACTGTTACAAAATCGATGATCTATTTTACTATTTGAGAGTCCCAGATAATATCTTTCATAAAATGGTGACAGTAAAGTTTATCATTTATTTATTGTTATTTCATTGACAAATTTGAATATTGTTACTAAGGATATATTGCAATGGTTTTTATCTTAAACCATCAGTGAAGGTGTAAATTGTTTTTATTTTGTGAACAACTTAATAGAATGTATCAAGAATTTTAACACACTCACTTTTAACCAAGCAATTCCAGAAGAATTTACACTAAGAGAATAACCAGAGATTTGCACAATTATTGATGAAAATATTCCTAAATGTTAAACAATGAAATAATAGGTAAGTATATGATGGTATGTATGTCCAGAAGAAAAATTATCATAAAGACATCAAATAACAGTGGTGAATGATACTTCATAGGATACTCCATTATCCTTCTGTATTTTCAGGGCCTGTGGGAGTAGGAAGAGATTTATTATGGTGATATCCTATGTTGAAAGAAATTATATAAGCGGAATATAATTTTGAAAGCTCAAGAAGAGTGAAGACTGGGTATGAAATATCAATGAACTAGAGACAAACAATAAACAGCTTTGGGCTTGAGGTAGCTGTTTGAATAAGACATTTTTAATTGGGATCTATCAAATCTCAATGAGGGCTTTAGGAAGTTTGTGCCTCTCTCGCATAACATGCAAATCTTTTATCTTACATGTATTTTTCTGGTTAACAATTTCTTAGATTTAACCCGGTTCCTAAAATTTTAATAATCTCCAAAATCTTAAAAGCAAATACATTTGAATTAATAGAAGAGTGTCTCTTATATTGGACCATGGTGTTTTTTATTTTTTGTTTTTAATTATTCCAATAATTATATAGAGAGTCTTTTTTGGCCATTCTTATGTGCATAATCAGGTTTCTGTTAAATGCAGGCCCATAGTCTAAATATCATCAGATAAAAATGTAATGATATTTGGAAACAAGAAAAAAATTTTATTAAACAGGTGTTCACCATTCCATCAACCAATGTTGCTTTCCTCACTTAATTTTACATAACACCCACAATGTTGCTAAGAGTGACTAAGACTAATAGAATCAAAAGTTAGCTCTCACTCATGCAGGTGCAAGCCAGTTTCAAATTATGTAGTCATTTGCTTTGTTCTAGGGAAACCTGCTAATTCAGCAACAGAATTACCTTTTCTATGGCAGCTGAGGTTTTTAGAAGCAAACTGCTTCTTCTATTATGCTTCCTTGAATGAAATTTCTATGGAATATATTAAGAGTTCTGTTTCTTTAGACACTTTAAACATTAGCTTATTTTTTTCATATATTGTCCAAGTACAATAAGTTGAACTCATTATAATTCTTGTTTAATTGTGGTGTAGAAATGTAAAATAATATATTGTGAGAAACATTAATGGTTATCTTTTCAGGATTTTAAAGAGATTAAGGGCAATATCCATCCATTAAGTCATTCATTTATTTTAAACACATACACCAAAGACTGAGCATGTCTAAAAGCATAAGGCAAAGCTGGTAAATCTGAAATGCACTTCAGTTAGATGAACTAGAATGTGCAAATGTAAGGGTAGTTAAAAAAAATCAACACAACATGTTTGATGAAGTTCAACAAGAGTAGACTGTACATTCATACCTGATTCTTTGTAAATAAATGGAATACAAGTGAATATAATTCTTAAGTTTTAAAACAAGAAAAATATTTGTTCATAAGATTGCTTTCAATTTTATATCATTATATGAAAAGTATGCTACATAATATTTTGAAAACATTAGTCATCTCTTTTATTTTGCTTTTCTTTCCTGTTACTATTTGCCTCTCTGACTCTACTTATGTCAAGCGGATATATGTGTCAATGCTGCAAAGTTGACTCTAAGCCTATATTAGACATGAGTGTGCTTGTATTTCAATTCTTGTAATTATAAGTGGCCCTTCTCCAGACTATTTTGTTTTCTATGAAACACAACAGAAAGCATCAAATTAGGGGAAAAGAGTGGCTCAGGCTGCCCCAAGCAATTAAGAGAATTAAAGAAAATTACTAGTGGATGCTTTATGTACAGCAGGGGCTCTGTGGATGAAGAAATATAAATGCTAGTCACACCTGTGCTGATTTGCACTGTGGAATTGAAATTATCATGAGTAAATATAATTACTTAGGAAATTTAATAAGCGTTGTTTGGGGTTCTGAAAACAGCACTTAGTTCTATGAATTACATAGTGATAAATGTAGCAGCACACATTCAATGATACCTTCCAACATTAAAATATATAGAATGTTCTGGATGTAGCAGGATGGTTATAAAGAAGGAAAGATGATACACTCCTGCGAATATTGGAGAGTTAGATGCTCATAGTTATCCATGCTCCTATGTTCTTTCTTTGATTATATAATTTTGTCAAAATTATTTTTTCCTAAATCACCAATAGCTCAGAAATCTAGACTTTCCTTCTGAATTATAAATAATGTTTTTTATTATTCTTTATAAGAAATTAGTAAATATTTGCTAACACTTGAAATGAAGTGCCCTAAATAAGTAATTAATTAACAAATAAAACAGTTATTCCTCTTGAGATGTAATGATTGGCAATAATTGCTTTACAGAATTTAATAGCTATGAAATTAACAGATAAGTAATAAAAGGAAGAAATTAAGCCACACTTTTCATAACTTTAATTTGTGTGCTCTGAAGAATCATAAAAATGATTGGCCTTTTATTAAATGAATATTAAGATAAACATTCATACATTCCATTTTATCTTCAGAGAACTGTGTTGACCCACTAAGTCATAATTGACCATTAAAATGTAATAGAATTTATTTTTATTAAAAGGGAATAAAGTATTTATGTATTTTGTAAAATTGCCATATGGTACATACCTACTCAGACTATAAGTCTTCTGTTACAATACTAATAACTGTTAGCCTTCTACTTTAGCCAGTTAACTGGTAGGGGAAAAAAAAAACCTTAACAGTTTAAGAATGTTTCAGCATTTTAGCTAAATAATTTTTTGTTTTCCGTTTTACCACTGTATTCGTTTCCTTGGGCTGTTGTAACAAAGCAGCACAAATTAGGTGGCCTAAAAGAGTAGAAACATACTCTGTCACATTTCTGGAGCCTGGAAATCCAAAATCAGGTTTCCTCCAGACCAAAAGCTCTAGGAGAGGATGCTTCCTTGCTACTTCTAGTTTTCAGCATTTACAGTCGATCTTTGGCACTACTTGGATTGTGGGTTCATAGCTCTAATCTCTGCCTCCTTTGCCACATGGTCTTCTTTCCTGTGTCTCTGTATCTTCACATCATCTCCTCTATGTGTATGTGCCCGTGCTCAAATTTTCCCCTTCTTATGACAATATTGGTCATAGCAGATTTTGTAGCTCTCCTATTCCAGTATGACTACATCTTAATTTGATTATCTTATTTACAAATAAGGTCCCTGTCTTAGTCGATTTGGGCTGCTATAACAAAAATACAAGACGGAGCCTGCTTTAAACAACATTTAAACATTTGTTTCTCACAGTTCTGGAGTCTGGGAAGTCCAAGATCACAGCATGAGCTGATTCGGTGTCTTATAAGAGTCTAGTTTCTGGTTCGTAGATGGCTGATCTTTTCACTTTATTCTTACAGGGAAGAGGAACATAAAAAGGCCTGTGGAGTCTCTTCTATAAGCACACAAATTCCATCATGAGAGTTCACCTCATGACATAATCTCCCAAATGCCTTTCCTCCTAATACCATCAATGGGGGTTGGAGAGGGGGTGGCATTGGTGATCTCAACATACTAGGTTTCGGAAGATACCAACTTTCAGTCCATAACAGTATTATTCACAGATTCTGGGTAGATGTAAATTTTTAGGGGACACTGTTCAGCCCAGAACAAAAATGAAATATGAGTGTTTTTCTAAATTCTGAGAACTGACTTCCCTGTTCTGTGAGTGGTCTTCAATAAATGAAACTTCCACTGGAATTTTCACCAACACACAAGGGATAACTTCGTATGCTATAGTTTAGGGGCTGGTAAACTTTTTCTGTATAAGGCTAGATAGTAAACATTTTAAGGTTTGCAGGCCAAATGCTTTCTGTCACAATTACTCATATCTGTTTTTGTAACACAAAAGTAACTGTAAGCAATAGGTAAATGGATAGGCATAGTTGAATTTGGCCCCAGGCCATGGTTTTGGTACCACCTGCTATAGTGGAAAGAAATTATTTTATTGCCTTAATAGGGCAAATTTATTTAAAAAGTAAACAAATACCAAGAAAAATCTGTTCACTCAAAGTGTTGTCCACAATTTTTCAAAATGCTGTCCTTATTGTTAATGTTATTTTAAGACTTAGAAAACAAAATACATTTTAAAATTCAAACACATAGAAAGAAATAAAGAATCATAATTTTTAAAAATATGAATTTGGGGGTGAATTTTAAAGTTCAGATATATGACCTTTCTAATTTCAGGTCCCTGGATGACTTTGCAGATAATAGGACTTAAGGACTTAGACTAACACTGACTAAAACTATTTTTCCTCTTTCACTCTTTCAATACATTCAGTCTTAATAAATGAAATTTTAAAAAACTCACTGATTAGAGCTCACATATGGTTGAAATGAATAATATATTAAAGTATTTTGGACACTGAGTGACATCCTAATTTTGAGATTTTAGATTAATTCATGAGGATCCTTAACAATATTAACATTAGATGAGTGTTATTTAATAAAGGATTATTATGAAATTATAAAATTCATAAGATTATTCTTCTAGTTTTAGTAATAGTCAAATATCAATAGTAGTTAGTCAAATATCAATAAATAAGTTGTTATGGAATTATATGATTTTAATAAAATCACTTGGTGTTTTAGCTGTGAATCCTCAAAGAATCAACATTCAGTGAACAGCCTGAATCACTGGAAAATACAAAGATCAATAGTGTAGAACTGTTGCAAGTCTCATCCGTTTAAGTTTGATTAACAAAAGTGGTAAAATTCCAAACAGGGTTACAGTTTGCCTTTTTGTTTTTAAACATGCGAACTTTCTCTAGGAATGAAAACTTTAATTTCATCTACTTGCTACAAAAAAGGATGTTCTGAAACTCATGAACTTTACCAAAAAAAAAAAATAATTATAATTATGTCTGAAGAGTCCAGATCCTTTGAGTCAGCACCTCATGGCCTGAGCAAATTTTTCCAGTTAATTCTACTAGAGTTCTTCCTCTACATCTGAAAAGTCATCAAATCCTGTTGCTTCCATTTGACACTTTCTGTTAGATTGTTTTGTCTCTGACCAGCCTCTCCATTTCTAACATGCTGATTTATGTAGGCCTCCAGATATTCCCTCCTGAATACTAAATATATTATCTCTCCTTCTCAGATCAGTTGGTACCCTTTCCACTCTATTGTCTATATTCTCTTGAGAGTACTTTAAATAATGCAAAGCTTATCACAAAACTTTCCACATAAAGTACTTCAAGGTTGTCATTAAAGATTAGAATAAATTTCAACCTTTCTTTAAAAACTTTATTGAGATACAATTGATATATGAGAAATGGTACATACCTAAAGTATATGATTTGATGAGTTTTAACATATGTATGTACCCATGAAACCATCACTACGATCAATAAGTAGTTTATTACCATAAACATATTCATCACTTCCAAAAGTTTCCTCCTTCCTCTTTGTGTTTTTGTTTGTATGTTTGCTTGCTTTTGTGTCTGTGTCTTTCCTATGGTGGTAACCACACTTAACATGAAATTCCATGTTACCCAGTTTTTAAGTGCACAACTGAGTTTTATTTCCTAGCACAATGTTGTACAATATTATTCATCTTCCATAACTGAAATGTTTATACCTTTGGAACAAGTCCTCAACAAGGTGATATACCATGTCAACAGAATGAGTGATAAAAATCACAAGATCATCTCAATAGATACAGAAATATTGTTTGACAAAATTCAACAGACTTTCCTATTGAAAACTCTCAACGAACTAAGCATAGAAAGATTTTACCTCAGTATAATAAAAGTTGAATGTGACCATAGCCAACATTTTAGTCAAGCGTGAAAAACTGGAAGCTTTCCCAGTGTTAAAGTGCACTGTGAGAGATAGAAGACAGTGCTTATAAGAAAGCCCAGGGTCTAAACTTTGCCATGGCAAAGATAATAACCAATAAGATTGATTTTAAAATCTGTACATTGAAGAAGATCTAATGAATTTTGTATGGAGGCAGATGAATAGAATATAGAAAACAATATCCACATTAACATAATGGGAATATAGCTCTGCCTAAGTGGCTAGAGGTATTCATTTTTTAGCCATTAATGCAAATACACACACACATATGTAGTGTTTCATTTTCTATTATCTGATTATTTTAAATAATGTTCCCAGGTAATTAAAATAGAGGAGTTTTTTCCTACAAAATATCATTGCAACATTTGTTTTTTCCAATTCAGTAAAACATTCCAAATGAGGTTATCTATCAAGGTCTTGTAGACAAAAGTTTAGCTTCTCAAATTTCTAATTTTTATAGAAGTATTTTTGCATTTTGATACTTACACAGTATAAAATATTCCACTAGTTACTATATATTGATAAAACAGTCCAGAATTCTGGTAGACAACATAATAGCATTCAAACATTTGTTTTATATTTGGAATTTTTTAAATACAGAGACTATTTATTTCTAAACTCAAAATTTATACTCTCCGAGATTATATAACTTCAAAATAAGTTATTTTCCACCATAGGGAGAAGCATACTTCTTTTTAGATTAAAGAAATTCAAGCTACAGCCCTTTTAGTGAAATAATTTACAATAACTCAGTGGGAATGCAGAATAAGAGGGCATGGGGAGGAAAACAATTCACTTGGTTCAAACACATGGATGTAAAGCTTTGAAAAGTTACTTTGAAATATTTGGCTCCCAAAGTTCATTTCAATCCTTTATTCTGAGTATAATAAATTGACTGTATTTCTAAACTTAATTGTATAAAGATTTTTCTGAAGGGTGAATATGATCCCTCATATATTCTCTACACAATTTACAAGTATATATATATATAGATTGAAATTTCAGACTCCTTTCTTGAAGGTATGGAAGACAGCCTCTATCCATAGCCCCCTACTTTTTTTTTAATCTAAGCTACATACTCTGATCAAACATATGATAGCATTAAGACAGAAATATTAATCACTGCCAAACAAGATTTCTACTTAGAGGAGCACTTAACACAGTCATTTTGACAATCCATTCTGATATATATGAAATGGCCTGTAGGTTACTTAATAAACTTCTAGTTTATATAGCTATAAGTGTAATTATTCTTTATTTCCATTCTTTATATCACTGAAATTAAATCTCATTATACTTCATATTTATATTTACCTGATCTTCCTAAATAAATAAATGTTTGAAAATAAATATACAGAAAGTGGAGAATTAACCTATTATTTTAGAATCAATAGTAGTATTCAAGTATGTTGAATTTCCACAAAAATAATTGTTCACCAGTAAAAACACTACTGCTCTGTATTTTAGTCTAAGTAAGTCATTCAACATATAGAGCATCTATTATATTTCATGCAGTGCGATGAGTTATGAAGATATAAAAATGATACAAGTTTCTACCACTAAAGACATGGGAATTACATTCATCATGAAATACTAGTGACAACTCATGACTCAAAGAAGGAAGAAAATATTCTGCTAGAGTTTAAGAGGGGAGAAATAATTACAATAGCCATGAGTGGTATTTGAGTTAGACCTCAAAGATTAATATAACCTTAGTAAGCATAAATGGGAAGATCAAAGAAATATCTGGGGAGAGGGAATCTTTTAGAAAAAAACATAGAAGATAAAAATACAAATAAGACTTTAAAACTTAGGAGTTTCTTACTATCCAGTGTAGAAAACAACTTGCAATTCTTTCTTCTCCTTAAACTCATATATCAGGTCATTAACCTCATCAAATATTCCTTCAAAATGACTCTTAATTTCACGACTTCCATTTTCTCTGTTGCAGTCCTGGTATTGATTTTTATCATCTTTCTTAAGTGGTTCTCAAGTGAGGGTGTTTTCCCTGCAAAGGGGTATTTGGAAATGTTTAGAGCCAGCTTGGGCATAACTGGTAACAGGGACCTACTGGAATCTAATGGAGAGAGACAATATCCTGCAATGCACAGAGCAGACTTCCACAACAAAGAATTATCTGGCCCAAAATGTCAGCAGTGCCAAGGTAGAGAAACCCTAATCTGGCTATGGATAATTCCAATGACCTTATCTCTACCTCAAAAATTGCCCAAATCTAGAATAGAAATCTTCTAATTATGTCATATCACTTATTCTCTGAATTCAAGTCATCTATGAAATATCCAAGAAAAGGAACTTATTTAGCCATTTAAAAATCTAATGCTTGGTATCAAGAGAAAAATGATTTCTGGAGATCCAAAATAGATTTGAATAAAGTAAAAAGGTGATAGCTCAAAAACAGACAAGGCTAATTTTTTGTATAAATATTTAGAAATAAAGAAGTAAACAATAAGATATATATTTTATAGGTAAATGAAGATGGGGTGCCTAGGTGGCTGAGTTGGTTAAGCATGTAATTCTTGGTTTCAGCTCAGGTCATGATTTCACAGTTTATGGGATCAAGCCTCTAGTTGGGCTCTGTGCTGAAGTATGAAGCCTGCTTGGGATTCTCTCTCTTCCTCTCTCTTTGCCCTACCCTATGCTCTTTCTCTGTATCAAAATAAATAACTTAAAAGAGAGAGAGAGAGAGAGAGGAATAAAGATAAACCAGCCAGTAAAAAGAAACAAAAAAAAAATCAAGATAGAAACATCTGGAAGGTAGGAGGATAAGAGCTCTTAATAAAGCATGTCTTCAGTCACTTTCCACTTCCATGAGTTTTCCTGCCTCCTCAACCTGCACTTGTTTCCTATCAGGATTGGTAGTGTTTCCACTTCTCCCAAACATCCATTTGTTATATGTTAATTATATACCAAACAGATAATATTTTTAAGCCTCTGTTCATTCTCATTCTTAGGATATCTTTAAAGTAATAAGACCAAGGGGGAAACAACAAAGCTGTATCAAATTTGTTAATGTTCAGGTGTTACAAGATAGAAGGCAGAAGAGCCATCAGTGGACACACATTCCCAGATGACTACCAACCCTCTTTCACACCACTTCTTTTCTTTTAATTTATTAATTTTTATTTAAATCTAAGTTAGCATATAGTGTAATATTGTTTTCAGCAGTAGAATTTAGTGATTCATCCTTACAAAGATCACCCAGTGCTCATCACAAGAACCTTCCTTAATGCCCATCACACATTTAGCCCATCCCCCCACCCACCTCCTCTCTAGCATCCTTCCGGTCCATTCTCTATATTTAAGAGTTTCTTGTGGTTTGCCTTTCTATGTTTTCATCTTATTTTCCCTTCCGTTCTCCTATGCTCATCTGTTTTGTTTCTTAAATTCCACATGGGTAGAATGCAAAGTAAGTCAGTCAGAGAAAGATAAATATCAATCCACTTCTTGATGTACTAAGAATGATCAAGGAAGTTAAACAATATTATTTCATCAATAATTTTTTAGAAGTCTTCAAAATTCTGTCCAGTTCAGACAGAGGAGAATCTTCTTTTACAGAGAAAGAAAGAAAGAAAATTTCCTTGGCAAAAATTGGGCTTAAATATTTTGCAAAACATGGTAAGTTTGGTATTTTCAAATTACCAATTGGTCACATCACACGTGCTTAAAATTAATTGAATTTAAAAAATCTTGTAGTGGCTTTCTTGGGTAAATAACCTATTCTGATATTTGGTCCGACCTTTCCCAGGTGGGAGGGAAAAGCCTTTATTTGCATTAGATTCTACCTGCCTTAAAATGGCAATTAAATATTTTGACTTCATTGATTTGTTAAAACTATCAAGTGGTTTACTTAGTAAAATAAATATTCAATTCAGAAAATAAAATAAACCCATTACTGTGTATAGATTCACTCATCTAAATGGAAGGCCTTAAACTACCCCTTTAATTGCTCAGTGGTGAAGACCTTCTTTCTCACTCTGCAGATCATATTCTCTTTTACAGTCCTGAGACTGTACACCACAAATAAAGAAAGACACTGGGGGGTGGAGGAGGGAAAGCAAGAGAGATGGTGGAAATTTTTTAAATTATAAGAAACAAAAAGCCTAAAATTGAGAAAATATTATTATATCTTTTATTTCTCCTATCTATATTCTTCAATGCTTTTATTTGAGGACTAATGAGTTACCCTGTACAGGTCTATGGTTGAAAATGTGAAATAAGAATGAATTAAATATTATATATTCATTAATTTATTTTTCATATATTTACTGCTCACCTACTGTGTTCATGGCACTAAACTGGTCACTGCATCTACAGCTACAAACAAGACAAGTACTTTTTTGAGTTTGAAGTCTAGAATAAGAGAACTCAAGGAAATAATTATATAATTAATTAGTTTTTAAGTGCAAATCAATAATGTGTGAGAAAATTACAGGTTGTTATGACAGCATATACCACAGCACATAACTTTTGTCTAGAGATCTGGATAAACTTTCTCAATGAGATTATTAATGAAATGAACCCTGAGAAATTTGTGACAAATGGGTAAGTGAGGAAAAAATTCATTCCAAAGAGAGGAAAAGACATAGTAGAATGTTCTTAGGATAAAAGGGGCATGAATCTTTCGAAGAACACTGAAAGATACCAAGAAGACGGTACAATGGATAACAGACTAAGGGCAGTATTGGTGAGAATTTAAAAATGAATAAGAGTTGAATCATGCATATTCTTCTAATTCATGTTAAAATGACAGTCTTTGTCTTATATTAATAGAAAGCTGTTAAAATTTTGAATAGGGTGTTGGTATGAGGCATTTATATTTCTATTATGTTCGTGTTACTTTGGCTGCAATGTGGAAAGCTAACTCAATGAGGGAAGAATGCATTTAAGAAAACAACTAAGATATATGATTATCAGAGAAGACATGAAAAAAATAGAGATATCTATTATTTAGGAGTGAAAATAGACAGAACTTGATAATGCACACAACATAGGCTAGGACTTCAGGTTTATAGTTTAGAAAACTAGGTACTTGAAATTATAAGTCTATAAAATGCGGACAACCTTTCACTTCAAGAATTAATGTTAGAGAGGTTTGCTCTAAATGTTGGACAGTTTGAATTTGAGACGCCAGTCAGAGATTTAAGTGGAGATGAGAAAGTACATAGGACCACTTGTGGCATTTAATATGTATTTAATACATATTAGCTTAAAAATGAATCTATGAATGAATGAAGAGATGAGGCATTTAGCATGATATTTGTTCGCTATCAAGAGAAACAGAAAATACTTACTAGACGAAAGTGGAAAATGCACAGAAAATTGAGTTACTTGCCAAAGGTCATCCGGAAACATCAAGGAAAGAATTAAAATAAAATGGAAAAGAAGCACAAGCTTATATTAAATTATGCTGAGACCAGTAGCTATTTATTTTTAAAATTGGAACACTTTTCTCTGAACTTATGATACATTGAAATTCATTGGAAATATTATTCATACACATATCTAAGTCAAATATATAATCTACCAAATGGGTTTTGGCATATATTTCCCTTTTAGTATTTCTTCAGAATTTACCATACAAAATACACGAGATAAATGGGATTTATAAGGAGAAACTAAGCAATTTTTTGGATAAATAAATAATAAATGAAAATCTAAATAAAAACATATCACAAAAGTAACTTGTTATATATATAAAGTACAATTTAATAGATCAGAATATTTCCATTACATTTCAATTGTATTTGTTAACAATGTTGTCCATTATCCCCTATTACTTTTTATTAGTTGTGTCTTGCTTTTGTACAGTTTTTAATATTGGACTTGCTATAAAATATTATGTTTGCTTACTATCTTTGGTTATATGTGAAGAATATTATATTGGCATATATATTTTTAATTCAAATGAAATCTGTTTCCAAAATTAACCGTGTCTCTCCATAATTTAATGTATTGAAAATAGCATGCTGATAGTACATATCAATGATTTAAAATTCTTTAATAGTGGAAAAATTACATTTTAGCTTTCAGAAATATCATTTTCATGAACAAAAGCATTCTTATGTTCATAGATCATGAGGTAGCCATCCTTAGTGGTACATTTTTAGATTTACAGCTATGTAAAAGTAGTAGAAGAGGAAGGGGTATTTGAGATCCCCAATTTCAGTTATGGATGAACATCAGGATTGGTACCTTTGATATCCTTTGACATTTAGGTCATGAGGAAATAATTAAAATAATTAAAAACAAAATCTTCCTACCTTAAAAGCCTCCCCACAAAGGTAGAAGGGAAAGGAAACAATTTTTATTATTGACTAAGTATTAAATCAGAATGTGATGTGTACCACAGTAATCCACTAAAGAGACTCAGGTAAAAAATATTTTATACAGCTACTTATTCATTACAAAAATGTTCTCAAGATAAACAGTAACTAGTTCTCAGATAAAAGGGTTTGCTATCACCATTTGTCACACTAAGTTCCTTCCAAACTCACTTGGTGATCGGGTGACCATTTGTTTTTAGCTAATTTTCGTTAGTCAAAGGAAGAACAGATTTCTCATATCTTTAAGAGCTAGTTTCCCAATGTGGAGTGAAACACGCTGAAGTTAGTTTCTTACCTTCCTGTAGAAACTAGAGCTAAAGATGTTGTCTTTCTCTATGAATGCAACTCAGAGGATGGTTCCCAGGGTTAGAGAATGATATTCCTGAATCTTAAAGTTGGCAAGAGCTGAGTTAGCCTTCACATGATTTATTTAATTACAAAGAGGCACATGCACACACACACACACACACACACACACACACAAACACACACACAAACACACACGCACACACACAACCTTTTCATTACAAATTTTCTCAAGTAAATGCTCTAAGAGGGAAGTAGTGGCTGGAGTCTCTCTCTCTCTCTGTCTCTCTTGTTCTCTTTTTTCAGCAAGAAGACTTAGTCCTTCACCCAGTGTAACTATAAAATAATAGCAGTTTTATAATGATCTAAATCACTGTTTCTGCCTTTCTGTGGGAAAGTTGCAGCTGCCGAAATATCCAGCAAGTCCATAAAAAAATATAAAGTAAGACAATTACCAGAATTATGGTGAAAAAACAGAATTATTGATTTTGTGTTAAGTCAGTACATATATTGCCTTTGGGGAATAACATTTGAATATTCCATGTGAATGGTAAATGATTAAATAATGCTTTTAGTTATCAATGCACAATTTCTCTTTTCTTTTTCTTTCTTTTTTTTTTTTTTTGAGAGAGAAAGTATGTGCAAACAAGCAGGGGAGGGGCAGACGGAGGGAAAGAGAGAGAGAGAATGAGAGAGAGAGAGGAGGAGGAGGGAGAAAGAAGCAGGATTCACACCCAGTGTGGAACCCAGTACAGGGCTGTACCTCATGACCATGAGATCATGACCTGAGCCACAATCAAGATTCGGTCACTTAAGTGACTGAGGCACCCAGGTGCCCCAACAACTTTTCTTAGTCATACATACATTTTAAAAATTATCATGATATCTTTGCTGCTTGTTTTCAATAATAAACGATCCAAATACTGTTTGTTGGATACTTAGAAAGTCTTTCTCCATCTAAGTCTAAGGAGCTACTTAACTCTGGATCCTGATAATCTAAATTTTTAACTAAGAGTTTTTCTTGCAAGGCCCACTAAACTTCTGAGTTTTAGAGAACTATTTAAGTACCATCACATGTATATGGCACTCTAGGCTCTTTACTAATTGCTCTACTTTGCAAATAATTTTTCATAGATATAAAACAGAATGACATCCATGATCATCATCTAGTATAAAAATCTTCAGGCGCCTAGACAGCTCAGTCAGTTAGGCATTCAACCCGTGGTTTCAGCTCAGATCATGGTCTCATAGCTCGTGGAATTAAGCCCTGCATCAGGCTCTGTGCTGACAATGTGGAGACTGCTTGGGATTCTCTCTCTCCTTCTCTCCCTACCCCTACCTCACTTGCGTGCGCTCTCTCCCTCTCAAGATAAAAATAAATAAACATTAAAAAAATAGAAATCTTATTATGAGGCACGTATTGGAAAGTACAGATTGAAATTCTGGTGTTTAGTATATATGGCTCTAATGGTTTTAATCTTGAGGATACACCAACACTCTGGGCATTTTTAAAGCAACAGTCTTACTATAACTGTTTACTATAAATATTTCCTAAATAACAGGCATTCACATTTATTTATCAAGCTAAAACTGGAACTGGAGAAAACTTGCATTCTGAAGCTAAGTAACATTAGACCTGTCTTCTGTAATCTCTATCTTACAATGCCAGATGTTTGCTCCTCTGTTAATTAGAATTTTTATACCATCCTTCCAATTAAAACAGTTAAAATATTCTTGTTTCACTTTTGGCTTTGAGTACCTGGATGCGTATTAGCTAACTTTTACTTTGTTATTATCAAAAATTACTAATGAAGATGGTCTTTCTTTTATTCTGTCATTAATCAAATTGTTGGATTTATAAGTCAAGACCCTGCCTGTAGCAGTGGGACAATTTAGAGCTGATTAGAAATGAGATTGTGAGAACCATTACTGGGAGAATAGAAAGAAAACATAATATAACATAATATTTATTTTCTAATGAAATGCTATTCTCAAAGTAATTGAAGTAACCTCACTGTGAATATGTTAATGTATATATGTGTGTATATATATTATATATACACATAATTTACATAACTAATTTATGGAGATTCATAAATATTCATGGAGATGAATATATATTTTTTATATTTATACATATTTTTAAATGAACATATTCATTTTAAATCTACAACCAAGATTTGCTGTTCTATTGACTACTGTTAACTTATCTGCCTATGCAGACTTGATTTCAGAAAATATGTAAACTTCCAAATTTTATAAGTTACATCAGCATCAAAAGATTTAAGGGAGCCACTTTCATCCTGAGTACATGACTCCTAAGTAAACATGGTCACATAAGCAATATAAGTCAGAGCATCAGATAAATCAGGTCAAAATTTGGAATAACCGAATGTTTGAATCTCCTAAGTTTGGAACCCCTAAAGTGAAGTTGCCAATTTTAAGGTTCAAATCCTTTTCAGATTCTAGAAACCAAACAAGAAGATCTGGATAATTAACATATAAATCAAAGTTATTGTTGTTGTTTTTAACTCTGCAAATACTAGAATCTACTGTCTACAATATTATACTAGTTTCCAAAATTGTTCAAGTTTGTTGTTGATGTTGTTGTTAGTGTTCAAAGCGAGCAGCCTTCTATATTGTAACATTCAGTGGCCTGTAACTGACAACAGATGCCATTAGTTAAGCAATATTGTAATTGGCCTTTGTCATTTGAAGCAAAGAAATATAGAAAAGTTAAGGTATCAGTTTTGTATTTCTCTCTAATTTCTGAGGCTACCAGATCATCTAAATTTACCTAATTATAGAGCCCTTTGGGGAAAATTTTTCTGTAGGTTTCTTTTTGTCTGTTTATCTATAAATAACTAGAAGAAAAACAAAACAGTGGGAGAGTCTAAAGCCTTTGAGAAATCTTGTATCATAAAAACTGAACTCTTTCATAAACAAAAGGAAACAAGAATTTAAATTCATATGCTAGAGGAACAGAGAAAAGAAGAAAGGGAGGAAAGAAAGAAATACAGAACATCAATTAATTACAGGGAAAAGTTCTGGAGACAGTGGTACCAAAGTCCAAAAACTTAACAAGATTAGGTACAAGGATTAATGCAACAATAAATGTATTTACTTCCCTATGATCTTGTACAAATCTATATAGTGGTCAATCATCTTTATCAAACTTATCTTCCTTCTTTATTGGAAGTATGGGAGTATTACAGAGGAAGTGTCTTTTTAAAAATTATCCCTTATTTTCCTAATTCTTCTATGAATTTATAATTTTATTTCTTTTATTGGACACTCATAAAAGGAAGGACACCATTTTACACATGGCCATGACTTATTCTTTTGGTAACCTATTTTTATGGTTTCTGCATAAAAATGAAACCAGACTCATTATTCCCTAGTACCCAAAGTGATATACAGATTTGCTTCAGCTTGGGGTGTTTTTCCAGCATGGGGTGAGACTGCCACTCTCTGCCATACCCCTTTCCTTTCAGAAGGCAGCTGGTAACTGAATAAAATGTGCTCTCCCCAAGATCCTCCATAGACTGTCCTTTCAAAGAGGAGAATATGGTAACCTTTCTGATGCATGTCTCTTCCCAGCAGATTTACAGGAGACTAAGAAGAAATTAAAAATACATGTTCTTAAATCATGGGACCCATCTGTATGGGAACCATGGAGGAAAAGAGGCAACATGAAAAGGAACAAGGCTCATATGAAAGACCAACAACCTTCACCAAATGCAAAGTGACAAACTGAGAAAACTAGATGTTAAGTATCACCGACTCCACCTCTGAGATTGCTTATATCTGTTTACTTTAAGTGGTTTACCAATTATTCCCTAGCCTTCTGGGCTTTTCTGATTCCCTTGCTCCTGAATTCTATAGCATTTCTTTCTACAATCCCTTTTCTAATATCCTGGTTTCTTGTAAAAATGACGTATAGTCCCACTTCTTCCTTTCTTCCCTTTATAGGTTGGTCAAAGTAGGGATAATTCCCCTTAGTGAAGAGTTCTGAGCATCCAGCCTGGCAGTTTTTAATGTCTTCTTTGTCATTCTCTAGATTGCCTGGAAACTGAGTTGTTGCTGCTAAGATCTTAATAATAGATTGTCCTTCTTCCTAACTTAGGTTTGGAGAGACTGCAAGAAAATCAAGATAAAGGTGGCTAGAGTAAAAAGGCTACTTTGATCCACCCTTGGATCCACGCCAGTAAATTTTGTGAAAGCCTCAACAAACCATTGTTGGAAATCAACCTGGGACAGACCTATCTTCTGGATACAGTGCTACAGTTTCTCCCAGCTCACCTTTAACAGTAAGACCTCAGGCACTGAAGTTAGCCACTCCTTTCACTGGGTCTCTTATACAATTTGATCTTCCATATTTGGGGGGGGGGTGCAGATAGCTGGGTTCCTCTGGTCACCATAATTCCTTGATGTGGCAATCTTTGGAGCCCCAGTGTTCCTGATCCATAAAAGAAGAAAAATTTGGCTGGTTACAGAATTCCATACAGTAGCCAATTCACATCTCCATGTGTGGGTTCTAAACCGAAAACAGAGTATTGCAAATTTCTGGGGCCCAAGGGAAAGAAGCCTTTAAATGAGTTCATATCAGCTGATGAGGAAGGCATAGGATGACCCAGGAATCTTGGGTAGTTTCTCAATGGCATCAGCTTTGCTGGTGATCCAAATAAGAAGGATTGGTTTTCCTCTCTTTCAGAAAAGAAAAATGTGAATTACATGCCTCATTTACTTCCTATCTTGTCTCGACATTCATCTGATTAACACCTTGTTTGTTTGTTTTCCAAGTGACTAGTGCAGCTACTGTCTATCCTGTGGCCTTCATAGGGGACAGTCTTTTATCCAAGTTCTCAGTTATTTCCAGGTCCAGTCTCATCACATCTGCTCTCCTAACTACATAGCATAGGGATGATAGGAGGTGGAATCTGGGCTAGTCCAGCAGGCTTCTCAGAGCATATACTTCATCACCAGATAACAAAGTTGTATCCTCTTCACTCTTTTCAGGAGATGTTCTAATGGAAACACTATCCATCTCAAAGGTCATCTGTTCCCCCTTCTTTGGAGGCATTTTGAGGCTATGAGGGATATAGACAAACAAAGGAAGAAGAAGGAACACAGAGAGAAGAGAAAGAAGGCAGCACACCTATGAAAAAGAAGGTGCCTTTAATTCTTGTATTTCCTCTTCCAATTCTCTCAATATTCTCTTCTGACTTTCCAAATTCTTTTTACTTTTTTCTTTCTGAATGATAATTAACCTCCTCAAAAACCAGCCATTTATTTGTTTGGGAAGAAGGCTGTATTAGTTTTCCAGGGCTGCCATAATAATATACTACAGACTGGATGGTTTAAACAACATCTTATCCTAATTGCAGAATTGTTGGGGAAACTAATTTGAAACAAAATCTCCCATATCTGAAAACTTCTCCACAAAGGTAGACAAGATTAAAAAATTATTACTGGGTAAAGCATCAAACCAGAATATGATGACTATCCCAGGCAGTCTGCTAAAAATATGGCAGACAGAGGCAATCTTAAACTTATATACAGTCAATCAGGTACAACACATTACACACATGTTCTCAAGAAAAACTAGGGGCGCACTCAGTCGGTTGAGTGTCTGACTCTTGGTTTCAGCTCAGGTCTTGATCTCAATGGTTTGTGAGTTTGAGCCCCAATCAGGCTTGCAAGGACAGTGCAGAGTCTGGTTGGGATTCTTCCTCTCTCTCTTTCTCTCACTCTCTCTCTCTCTTCCATACCCCCACAGGTGCCTGATCTCTTTCTCTATCTCTCTCCCTCTCTCTCTCTCTCAAAATAAATTAAATAAACATTTAAAAAAGATAAACCATATCTGGTCCTCAAGTAGGAGGGCTGGACAGCACAGAATTTATTTTAAATTCACTTGGTAATTGGAGTGACCACCTGTGTTGGTTAACTGGTTTCATCCAAAGGAAAAGTTAAATCCTTGTATCTTTATGATGAGGTAGTTTCATAGCTGACAGTGAGATACATTCCCCAAGTTAGGCTCCTACCTTCTTGTAGGAATGGTGATACAGGGTGTCATTTTCAGTGAAGATTACCTTTTAAAGGGATGATTCATAGGTCCTCAAGAAAACCACTGCTGGTTTTGTACCATATGTATCCAGGGTTTTATTAATTCAGTGAATAGTTCTTTACCACTACTTTGCCAGACATTATAAGAAGGTACCATAGGGTCCAAGGGCAGGCTGCCCCTAAATGTACCCCTTTGGCATACTGATGATTTTAGATAAAAGCTACGCAAGAAAGAGGCCCTCTTCTGTCCCCCTGAAAGGAGAAAATACTTTTTCCATATGAAAAATACTCTCACTTTCCTAAGAAGTGAAAAGGCATCCTGACTACCATAGATAGAGACATTAAAGTTTAGGAAGCTGTAGAAACAAACCTTGTTATCATTTTTTTTCATATCTACTACCTCAGCTTCATTCTGTTTAGAATTCCCTACTAATTCTAAACAGCTCCCAAACACCTGTTTTCTTTACCCTGTCAATTCCTCACAAATTTCTCACCTGTTTGTCTAAAAAGTATAAAGACTACTTGGCTTGGTTGTTTCCTGAGGTTTCAATTTCATTACTGGTCCTCTGTGCACCCAAAATAAAAGTTTGGTATTTTACCCCTTGTTATTTTGTCTCTTGTAAATTTAATTCTTAGTCCAGCTGTAGACCTTGAAGGGTAGAGGAAGAACTTTCTTTCCCTACAGCACTGATTCATCATCATAATCCTCTTATGTTTTGGGACCAGTGTGTACTCTTCGTGGCTTTGCATCTATGAAAATTATAATCACTATACTATTACTCTCATTATAAGATGAAGAAACAGAAACATTGTTTAAATTATTTATTCACCCTCACAAACCAGTTATTGATAGGAAGGAAATTAAAATTTTTCTAGGTTTCAGATGTAAAGAAATCATAAGGATGTGAATGTTTTATTCACAAATATTTCTGTCTATATATTTTCATGTTTACGGTATAATTATGAAGATGTTTCTTAGATAATTTTATTATTCATTTTACTTTTAACCACATGACCTTTTCTCTCAAACTACAATCAGAATAAGATATGATTTATACTTCTATTCAGTAGTGTTGAACATCAAAATCATGCTAACAAATTAATTTTTTAAGTTATTTTTGTTTGAACAACTCTTATGTCTTCTTTTCACTCCAAGACTGGAATAAAAGATTTTTATCTTACTAGAAGAAATTTAAAGGAGGCAAAACAATGAACAATTTAGAAAATATTTTCATAAAAATAAAATGTCTTCCTTCTTACTGCTCTAAAACCTGAGAAAGATGAGCCTCTCTACAGGCTGGTTCTTTAGGAACATCCAAATATTACAACCTTCCATACATTACATTATTTCAGAACATATAGGCACCTTTCCTTTCAGGATTCAATGCTCAGTGCTGATGTAGCATCGCCCTGGTGGTTAACACATTTTATGCTCCAGGAAAAGCTTTCTCAACTTTTACCCTGTGTTCTCAGAAGAGAGGCAACTATATCTGAAAGTCATGAAGCTTCTGGATTGCACTCCTCCTGATGTCAGAGACAGATACTGCTTTACAGAGAGATTGAAGTCCTAGAAAAGGAAATCACAAATTTGGTACCTAATGCACAGCTTTGTGATTATAGTTAGCAATACTGTATTATATACTTGACAGTTGCTAGGAGACTAAATCTTTAATGTTCTTCCCACACACACACAAATGATTCTGGAACATGAGGAAGGTGTTAGATAACACTCTGGCAGCAATCATATTGCAATACATAAGTGTATCAAATCAACATGTGCAACTTAAACTTCCATAGTGTTATTAGTCAAGTATATCTTAAAAAGTGAAAAAAGAAGAAAAAGACAGAAAAAGAAAAGCATAAATTTAAGGCACTATTTAGGTCCTCTTCTTTGGGAGGCTAAAGGCATTAAGTTCTTATATAGTAAGATATAATTTTCCAATAACATCAGAACTATTTTCTTGTTTTTGTTCATCTTGCAGTTTAAGATTTTGTAAGAACCCATAATTTACTGTAGGCTTTGCAATAGTGGCACTTGGTCAGTAATGAACATTTTTAATGTCAAATAATTCATATGACCACCAAATTTATATACTTAAAGGGCTTGTATGCATGAATCCTATTTTCCTTATATCGACACATTAGCCGTTAAAATTGTGAATGGTTTTGTTCTTATATAATGAGATATAATTTCTTAATTAATAAAAAACAATTATTTTATCTCATTCATATATTTATATGTTATAATGTATACTTTATGTTTTAACTTAGATAGTTGAAGCATTTAGAGAAAAGTAGATATGTAAAAATGATTTCATTTTTATATTTAATAAATTTCTTTGCCCTTGAAAATATTTTCAATTTTTTTCTGCTTGGTATAAGATTGCATTTTTTTCAGGGGCACCTGGGTGGCTCAGTCATTTAAGCATCCAACTAACTCTTGATTTTGGCTCAGGTCTTGAACTCATGATTTTGTTGAGTTCGAGCCCCACATTGGGCTCTGTGGTGACAGTGTGGAGCCTGCTTGGAATTCTCTCTCTCTTTCTCTCTCTCTCTCGGCTCCTCTTCT
The DNA here is from genome assembly GCF_008692635.1 of Crocuta crocuta. NCBI lineage: Eukaryota > Metazoa > Chordata > Mammalia > Carnivora > Hyaenidae > Crocuta > Crocuta crocuta. The sequence goes on along the minus strand of NW_027529456.1, from coordinate 345,351 downwards.
GCCCACATTGTCTTTGTCTCTCTCAAAATACATAAATAAACTTTTAAAAAAATTAAAAGATTGCATTTTTTAAGATTCCTCATATAAGTGGAATCATGCAGAACTTGTCCTTCTCTGTTTGTGTTATATCACTTAGCATAATGTGCTCTAGGTTCCCTCTTAAATTCTATAGATGATTGGGACCAAATATGAAAGAACTCTGATGTATTTGTAATATACAAGTGATATAAATATATAAATATTTTGGAGGGAAATAAAAAAAGTAAAGGCCAGAAAAGAAATAGGAAAATAGTTTTTAAATGTCCGATTTACATTTCTAAAAAGTGGAAACAATGAAAAATGAATAGAATTTTACCAAATCTGATGACTACAAAATGCATCAACAGAAAATTACAGTCTTAGAATATAATTAATACTGAAAACTATAAAAATGAACAAAGAAGTCACCTTCATAAAATGACAAAATAATATATACAAAAAACTCTGAAGACTCCACTGGAAAACTAGTAAGCTGGATAAATGAATTCAGCAAAGTCACAGGATACAATATCAATCTACAGAAATCAGTTGCAATTTTATACACCTATAATGAAACAGCAGAAAGAGAAATTAAGAACACAATCCTATGGGGATCACTTAGTGGTTCAGTCAGTTAAGTGTCAAGCTCTTGATTTTGGCTCAGATCATGATCTCTTGGTTCATGAGATCAGCCCCACATTGGGCTCTGTGCTGACAGCATGGAGCCTGCTTAGGATTCTCTTTCTCCCTCTCTCTGCCCTTCTACTGCTTGTGTTTTCCCTTCCACTTCCTAAGTAAATAAATATTGCTTTAAATCCAATTTACAATTGCATGGAAAATAATAAGATATCTAGGAATAAACTGAACCAAGAAGATAACACATCTGTACTCTGATAAATGTAAAACATTGATGAAAGAAATTAACAAATGGAACAAATGTAAAGACATTCCATGCTCATGGATAGGGAGAATAAATATTGTTAAAATGCCCATTCTACCCAAAGCAATCTGCCTATTTAATGGAATCTCCATCAAAATACCAACAGCATTTTTTTTCAGAATACACTTTGAATTGAATTTAATTTAACAAAACTGAAAGACAATATAATGTTGAGAGAAACATAGTTTAAATGAGAACTGATACTGAGATAAACTTTCCAAATAGTGCATAGGATATGAGAGAAAGGGAGACATAGATATAATACATGATATATACAAATTACAAATTATATTGATTCTAGATCATTGGTTATAGAAAATAGATGAAACAATGAAAATAGTACTCATTTTAAATTATTGGTTTCAGATATTGAGGTTATTGGTAATTATTTTTTTCTCATTTCGTATATTTTTTAACAAGAGAAAACTAATTTTTAGAACTGAAATTATTTCCTTTTACTAATTGTTTATGCATTTCTAAGACAGATTTCCTTTGACTTCTTGGATTAAGCTGATATTTATTGCCATTTTACTACTTAGAAATAATTTTTTAGAATATTAAATGCTTAGATTTTGGTGTTTTTTAAAAATATAGAGATAGCGGAATGCTTGGATGGCTCAGTTGGTTAGGTGTCCCACTTCAGCTCAGGTCATGATCTCACAGTTTGTGGGTTCAAGCTCCACGTTGGGCTCTGTGCTGACAGCTAGCTCAGAGCCTGGAGGCTGTCTTTGGATTCTGTATCTCCCTCTCTCTCTCTGACCCTCCCCTGCTCACACTGTCTCTCTCTCTTTCTCTCCCTCTCTCTCTCAAAAATAAATATAACATTAAAAAATTAAAAAATATATAGAGATAGAACATTTGATATAATTTATAAATTAATTGTAAAGAAGGTATAGACTAGATGAAAATACACTAATTTTTGAATAAGTGATCATGTTTGCCAAGTGACTATTTTCTCTATATGCTACTCTTCTATGTATTCTGCATGTATTACTTTATAATTTAAGAATATTCACAAGGAAAGTGAATAGGAAAGGAAAAGAAAAAAAAAGCTAAAAATGAGTAAAACCATCAGTGGCGTAGCACTTCACCATTTCTAGTAGCTTAGATGAACAATTTCCTTATTATAATTTATGTTTGAATTTGTAGCTATCCACAATGTGTAAAACTTTATATTGAAGACTGTGAAAGTTTAAAACATGGGCAGCAAAAATTCATATGATAGAAATAAACTTATAATACTGATAACTTGCTGTAAAGCAGCGTATGAAGGAAACTTAGTTTGTTTTTGCTTTGTTTACATTGGGGAGAAGACTTCTAAGGAGAGAATAGCAAAGGCTTCACTGCACTTTAGGAATCATTCATATTTTTAGTTTACTTTCACAAAGCACTGACTTGGATAGAACGCATAAACCTATCCACAGTTTATTGAATTGAGACATTATTCTTTCTAATCAAACTTTAGTTTTAAAAGAGTAAAAATATACTCTAAGCATAAATACATGTTTCTAAGAGAAATGCATTTAATAATAGAGACTGTTACTGTGGTCCATTTCCAAGAGTCATACTCTCACTCAGTTATTATAATTCTAAAGCTCTTTTAGGTCTTGTTTGACTGAACTTTAATATGCTGAAACCTGAAAATTTTAAGCATCTGAAGCTTGATTACTTCTGATTCTTTTTATTAGTGCCAATATAATAGTACTTCCCATCAAAGCCTGTAATTTTTTTTTATCAGTACTAATCTACTATTTCTTTCCTGATGTTTCCAGACAATACTGAAAGCTCCTGATTTGAAATACCCTTCGGAGAATAGCATTTTTCATTTTTTCCAGGGAGTAGCTGTATTTCTCTATGTTGAGTGCTGCAGCCTCACAGACAAGTTATTTTTGATCTAAACTCAGTAATCAGGTAAATTATGCACTAATGAACAATGAGTTTATTTTGTAGTAAAAGCCAAAATTATGTGGAAAGGTGGTTTGCTGTGGAGGTCATGAACAGATGGTTTAGTGTTATACCTGATTCTCCATAATGACCTATGTGATATTTAAAAATTATATAATCTTTCTTGCTTGAGTTCCTCCATCTGTAACAACATCATACAGTTGTGAGGATGGAAAGAGTTAATATCCATCCTTTTAATAGACTGAAACAGAGGCATACTAAACTCCAGGTTATGGCCATTACCATCAAGATAACAAAATTTCATTTTGAAACTATAGGTATGGATAAAATTAGTGTAGAAGAGAAAAAGAAAATAGTGATAAATATAAATTAATAAATAATTACTCAACATAGGAAGCATATTTTTGAAGGGAGGGGAACACAAACTGTGTCAGGGACAATGAGAGAAAAAAGTGTTTCTTATTCATACATTTTAAGAGAGTAGAGAATAACCAGCAAACTTTAATATGAACATTCAGGTGTCCCATATTTTATTAAAATTTTTCTTCTCTCCTGGGGCACCTGGGTGGCTCAGTCGGTTAAGCATGCAACTTCAGCTCAGGTATTGATCTCACAGTTCATGAGTTTGTGCTGACAGCTCGAACCTGGAGCCAGCTTCAGATTATGAGTCTCCCTCTCTCTCTTCCCCTCACCTGCTCACTCTCTGTTTCTCTCTCTCTCTCTCTCTCTCCCCCCCCTGAAATAAATTAACCTTTAAAAACATTAAAAAACTTTTTCCTCTCTCCAGTTAGAACAACTTTTGGAATAGGTATAATTGGCATAAAATATCAAATGGTTGATACAGTTATGTTATGACATGATAGGAGTAATTTATTACATTTATATTATTGAAAATATATGTTATAATCAGTGATACAATTACTATTTCTTTGAAGTATAGATTTCACTAAATTTAAAGCAAAGGCACATGTCAACTAATATACGTTGATAACTTTTTTCCAACTTAATGAGATATAATTAACATGACATAAGTTTATGGTTTATGATGTGATGATTTGATATACTTATTGTTGCAAAATTATTGCCACATTAGGGTTAGTTAGCACTTCTATCACCTATGTAAATACCATTTTTTGTGAAAATATTTCAAATCTACTCTATAGCTACTTTCAGGTGTGTAATATAGTATTGTTAACTACTGTTAACATACTGTACATTAGGTCCACAAAACTTATTCATCTTACATTTGTAGTGTTTACCTTTTTTATTTTTATTTTTATTCCAGTATAGTTAGTATATGTTATATAAGTTTTAGGTATATAATACAATAATTCAACAATTCTATACATTACTCAGTGTTCATCATGATAAGTATATTTCTTAATCCCCATCACCTATTTCACCCATTCTCCTACCCACCTCCCCTCTGGTAACCATCAGCTTGTTCTCTATAGAGTCCATTTCTTGGTCTGTCTCTCTGTCTCTGTCCCCCCCACCATTGACCCATTTGTTTTGTTTCTTAAATGCCATATATGAGTGAAATTATATGGTATTTGGATTTCTCTAACTTACGTATTTGACTTAACATCACACTCTCTAGCTCCATCCATGTTGCTGCAAATGGCAAGTTTTCATTTTTTTTATGGCTGAATACTATTTCATTGCATATGTGTGTGTGTATGTGTGTGTGTGTGTGTGTGTGTGTGTATGTATATACACATATACCATATCTTCTCTATCCATTTATCTATCAGTGGTTATTGGGCTGCTTCCATAGATTAGCTATTGTAAATAATGCTGCAATAAACATGGGAGTGCATGTATCCCTTTGAATCAGTTTTTGTATTTTTGGGGTAAATACTCAGTAGTGCAATTACTGGACCATGGTAATGGGGTAGTTATATTTTTAATTTTTGAAAAACCTTCAAACTGGTTCCACACTGGGTGCACCAGTTTGCATTCTCACCAACAGTACAAGACGGTTCCCTTTTCTCCACATGCTCCCCAATGCTTGTTGTTCCTTGGGTTCTTCATTTTAGCCATTCTGACAGAGGTGAAGTGATACCTCATTGTGGCATTGATTTGCCTTTCTCTGATGATGAATGATGTTGAGCATCTTTTCATGTGTCTGTTGGCCATCTGTACATCTTCTTTGGAGAAATGTTTAATGATATCTTCTGCCCATTTTAAATTGGATTATTTATTTTTTGAATGTTGAGTTGTATCAGCTCTTTATATATTTTACATACTAACCCTTTATTTAACATGCCATTTGCACATATATTTTCCATTTAGCAGTTTACTATTTAGTTTTGTTGATCTTTTTTTTTTTTTTTTGCTGTGAAGAAACTTTTTTGTTTTTATATAGTCCCAGAAGTTTATTTTTGCTTTTGTTTCCCTTGCCTCAGGAGACATATCCAGAAAATTGTTGTTAAAGCCAATGTCAGAGATATTACTGCTTATGCTCTCTTCTAGGGTTTTTACGGTTTTAGGTCTCACATGTAGGTCTTTAATCCATTTTGAATTGATTTTTGTGTATGGTGTAAGAAAGTGGTACAGGTTTATTCTTATGCCTATTGCTGTCCAGTTTTCCTGGTGTCATTCATTGAAGAGCTTGCCTTTTCCCACTGATATTCTTTCCTCCTTTGGTGAAGATTAATTGACCATGTAATTGTGGATTTATTTCTGCGTTTCCTTTTTTGTTCCATTGACCAATCTTTCTATTTTTGTGCCAGTCCACACTGTTTTGATTACTACCTCTTTGTAATATAACTTTAAGTCTAGATTCCAAAACCTTCAGTTTATTTTTCTTCTATATACATTTTAGGATTGTTTTTTTAGTTCTTTAAAAAAATGCTGTTGGTGTTTTGATAGGGATTGAATTAAATCTGTAGATTTCTTTGGGTTGTATAGACATTTTAACAATATTCATTCTTCCATCCATGAACATGGAATGTCTTTCCATTTCTTTGCATTGCCTTCCATTTTTTAAATCAGTGTTTTATACTTTTCAAAGTACAGGTCATTCACCTCTTTGGTTAAGTGTATTCCTAGGTATTTTACTACTTTTGGTGCAATGGTAAACGGAATTGTTTTCTTAGTTTCTCTTTTTGCAACATCATTATAAGTGTATAGAAATGCAACTGATTTCTGTAGATTTATTTTGTATCCTGTGACTTTACTGAATTCATTTATCTGTTCCACTAGTTTTTTCGTGAAGTCTTTAGGGTTTTCTATATGTAGTGTCATATCATCTGCAAATAGTAAAAGTTTTACTTTTTTTCACCAGTGTGGATGCCTTTTAAATCTTTTTGTTGTCTGATTGATTGGCTAGGATAGGAGTTTATAGGTTTTGACTGAACTCTCCTCATTTCCCTCAAGCACCAGCTCATGGAATCTGTAATTCTACTCCCTGCTTTTATGACTTCAAATTTCTTCCCACATATAGTGATAAAATACAGTATTTGTCACTCTCTCTGGCTATTTTACTGTCATAATGTCCTCTGGGTTCATTCATGTTGCCACAAATGTCGAGATTTTTCTTTTTTATGGCTGAATTATGTTCCATTCTACATATATACATCATATTTTCTTTATCCATTAATATGTCAACTGAAATTTAGGTTGTTGCCATATCTTGGTTATTGTGAACAATGCCATAATGAAAATAGAAGTGAAGGTATCTCTTTGAGATCCTGGTTTCATTTTCTTCAGATATACATTCAAAAGTGTGATTGTTGTTTAATATTTTGGTACCATTTTTAACTTTCTGAGTAACCTCTTTACTATTTTCCATAGTGGCTGTATTAGTTTATATTCCCATAATAGTGCACGATCGTTTTTTATATCTTCACCAACACTTATTACTTGCCTTTTGGATAATAGCCATTCTAAGGTGTGAGGTAGTATCTCATTGGGCTTTTGATTCACACTTCCCTGATGATGTTGCATATCTTTCCACGTACCCATTATCCATTTGTAGGTTTTCTTTAGAGAAACGTCTATTCAATTCCTCTGCTAATTTTTAAAACAGATGGTTTGATTTTTGCTGGTGAGTGGTATGGTTTCCTTATATATTTTGGATATTAACCCCTTCCAGATATATGATTCGCAATTATTTTCTTTCATTCCATAGGATGCCTTTTCATTTTGTTGATCATTTCCTTTCCTATGTAGAAGATTTTAGTTTGAGATGGTTCCACTTGTTTACTTTTGCTTTGATTGCTTATGATGCAGGTTTGGTCAAACTGTTTCTCACTATCTCCAGTGCATCCAAACTCATTCATTCATTCATTCATTCAATCATTCATTCATTCTGCTACCACAATGTACTGGAACTTCCCTGTTAGAAATTTAGAATTCTAGAAAGCCTCTCTTGTTCATGAGTGATTGTCCAAGACCTGTTCTCCAGAGTCTCCTGACTATGGCTAAGAGGGGACACCACAGGGTCCATAGCCTAGGTTGAGGTCTGTATGTCTATTTCCTGACACATGGGTGGACAATATCTCTCCCTGGTTCCTGGTGTATGGTACTGGAAACCACAACTCTTACAAAAGTACTTTGTCAGTGGATGGATGTTGAACTGTTGTTGTTGACGGGGTGGTATGGTGAGGAATGACTTATTTATTTATGTTGTTGATGTTGCAATAGTAGTTGATAATGTTCTACTAATGGTAAGTAAAGATATTTTCACCTAGAAATCTTAAAAGTATCTTAAATTCATATAAGAAACTGACATATAAATCAAAATCAATATTTTTTAATTGATCATGCTTTTTAAAGATATCCTAAGACAAGGTCACCTGAGTGGCTCAGTCACTTAGGTGTCCAACTTCAGCTCAGGTCATGATCTCACAGTTCCTGAGTTTGAGCCTTGGGTCAAGCTCTGTGCTTACATATCAGAGCCTGGAGCCTGCTTCGAATTCTGTGTCTCTCTCCCTCTCTCTGCCTCTCCTCTGCTCATATTCTGTCTCTCTCTCTTTCAAAAATAAATTCTAAAAAATTTTAAAAAGATATCCTAAGACATATTGCAATAGAATTACAATTAATTAAAGATTTAGGGAGAGTAGAATAGAAAGGGGCCTAGAATGTGATCATGAAAAACCCTCACATTTAGAGGAGTTTCAGAAAAGTCTATAAAGAATGCATGGAATGACTGGGTAGAGGCATAGGCATATAAAATAAAGACTCAGATGAAGAGAAGTCTACAATGAAAGCATTGGAATGGTAGTTACAGAATCTTCCTCCTATATGTTAAAGAACTTAATATGTTCCATTTATATGCTCAGAATTCAACAGTAAATGAGATGAAATAACTGTGCTGATGGAAATTTTAATCAGGAAAAGGTAATGCAAATTGTGTAAAAAGTAAATGGGAAAGGAGAAGAGGTATCCACTAAAACAGGTAATTATGCGGGTTTACTTAAATTTTGATTAATAAATGAGAAAAATCGTTAACTCAAGGAAAAAAATTATTGAATGTCTGTTAATTGCCAGGCACTGCTTAAGGGATACAGCAATCAACAAAAGAAAGTTGCTTCCTTAATGGAATGTTTATTAGATGAGCAATGCAGACAATAATACAAATAAGTGGTAAGTACATAATATTCTTAATGGTTTTAAGAGCCTTTAAAATAATAAAGCAGGATGAGAATAAAAACAAAAATAAGGAGGAGGAGGTAAAGATTTTCTATTATATAAGGTGATTAGGGAAAGGCTTTCTAAGATGGTAATGAATTAGCAGCCGTCTATAAGAGCTGAAACATAGCTGGGTGAAGAACATTGCAGTAAAAGAAAACAATAAATACAAAGGTCTTAAGCATGGCCTTGCCAGTCTGTCCCAAAATAATTTCTTATCCATGCCCTACCATATCACACTATATACACTGTATACTCCAGAAATACCAGAGTTTACAATGTTGTTTGTGTTATCTTTTTAAAAAACTTTTTGACATTTTATTTTATTTTTGAGAGACAAAGCATGAGTTGAGGAGGGGCAGAGAGAGAGGGAGACACAGAATCCAAAGCAGGCTCCAGGCTCTGAGCTGTCAGCAGTAGCCTGAGGTGGGATTCAAACTCATAAGCCATGAGATCATGACCTGAGTTGAAGTCAGCCGTTCAACGGACTGAGCCACCCAGGTGCCCCTGTGTTCTTCTCTTTGTAAATTGTTTTCAGACGTTCTTCCTATCTGGAATGATCTTCCCCTCAGTCTCCAAACCACTTTCTCCAGGAAACCTTCTTAGAATTCAAGCAAAATAATGACATTTAAAATGTCATTCAGGCACCCATTTTCCTTACTAAATAAGTTATTTGAAACATATAATTGTATAAGTTCCTCAATATATCCATGGTATGCTTACAGTTCCCAGCATATACCCAGCATCAGGCACACAGTAGGTGCTTCATAGATCATGATCAGTACAGTATGCTAAAATCATGAGGTATCAAAAACCATATAAGAAGAGCTGCAAAACTTAGTCAGTTAAGCATCTGAGTCTTGAATTCAGCTCAGGTCATGATCACAGCGTTCATGGGATTGAGACCCCCATTAGTGTGGAACCTGCTTGGGATTTTCTCTCTCTCCATCTCTCTCTGCTTCTCATCCCCTGATGCCCTCTCTCTGTCTCAAAATAAGGAAATGAAAAATTTTAAAAACTATATATGTTTTAAATTATAAAATTAAAATGCATTAATGTTTAATGTAACTATTTATAACAACTATTAAATGTTTATTACATTCAAATTAAATATTTTATATTCTTTACATGTATTAACTTTTTAAACCTCAAAATAAAAATAAAGGAAATGGAAAACAAAGAGCAAAAGATACTTGTTTTTCCATAGCACAGTAAGAAAAAAATATATATGAAAAGAAGACAGAGAGCAGTACCAAAGCTCAAACTTTAATCAACAAAACTTCTGTCTTTAATCTAACTGCACAAGACTTTAAATCAGGAACTTAACTTAGTGCTTCATAAACATACCAAATTAGGAATGAGATGAATGTATATCTGAAAACAAAATAATGCATCATTTTACTGCAAGAGTTTACACAGCTTCAGAGAGCAGATGTTTTGATTCTACCAAACTGTGGTTGACAAATTTGCTAGCAGTGGGAGTGGAAAATTACTTTTCGTTTTTAGAAATTATTTGATAGCATTTACAGACCTTTGCTATTTATCACCTTGATTAAAAGCTGTCATTTGAAGCATTTATAGTCTTCAAATACATGTCAAAACAGTTTCCAGCCATTTCGAATGTTCTTCAGAAAAGGCACATTAAACCAAACTGGGGTATATATCGTTTCTTTTCTTAGGCAATATATCACAACTATGCAGTGAGGTACATTCTAATATAGTATGAGAATTTCACTGATTAAATTTGGAAAGATTCTTATCTATCACTTACAAACCTGGAAAGATCTTTAGATTCAAAGATAAATATGAATAGATAAGAAATACTGCCTGAAAGTGTCATGATAAAATGGCTGCAATTTCCATAAATGCAACAATATCTCAAACCCACTTATCCCATGAGAAGAGATCTCATTTCAGGGGGAAAAAAAAGTAAAGAATGAAAAGGAAAATAAAAAGATCTTTTATTGCAGCTTATGAATTGATAGTTGAATTTCCATAATGATTTCTCATGCTCACCAGGAATTTCTTCCATGCATACTGGGGGAACAAGGGAGGAAAGACACCGCTCTCACTCAATCAATCATTTAGTCTCAGGATTTCACATGAGGTGACTCATGGCTTCATTTGTACTTAAGATATAAACTTTTGAACACGTTGTATATTTTCAAAGTCTTTCTTTCATTAACTAAATAGCTCTTATTTTGAAGAAGGGGTTTATATCTAGATACTTTTTGATAAACTATATAATAGTAGCTTTGGACTAGTTGTTTAAAACTTTCAGCTCAACGTGATCAGTCTGCACTGTGTATGAGCAGTAGTTTCATATGCTATATTTACCATGCAGCATATATGTAATAGTCTATATTATCATAGAGCATATGCATTTTTTTCTCATGGTTTTATCTTTCACTCAATGTACATTTCATTGGTCCTAAGAACTAAGAAACTGATCATCAGATTTGGTTTGACAATTTTAAGTTCAATAAGCATTTGCTAAGTGGGTTCACTGAAGAATCAATTTATAAAAAAGAATCAATTTTTATATTGTATCAAATTTTCCTTTCATCTCCTATATTTGTTTTTCCCTAAACAAATAACTCCACATATTCTAAAAAATTGTATTAGAATTTAATAGTTTGAATATCTCAAAATAAATTTGAAATGCATCTTCCTTAAACTTTGCCCAAAAGGCTGAGTTCATCCCTGCTCTTCCTCTCTCACTGTCTTTCATTTTAGGACATTTAGAGTTCAAGACATAATATAATAAAGATAATATGTATTTGTGTAAAATTATATTAAAATCAGATATTATATACATATACATATATAAATTTAAATTTAAAATATATTTTAAATGCATATAGAAATATATGTCAACATTATAACTAATGTTAATATCAATTCAGGGAATGTTATTAAAGACAATAGTTTAAATGTGAAATGAGGGGGGACACCTGGGTGGCTCAGTTGGTTAAGCCACTGACTGGCTCAGGTGATGATCTCACAGTTCATAAGTCTGAGCTCTGTGTTGAGCTCTGTGCTGACAGGTCAGAGCCTGGAGCTTTCTTCAGATCTGTCTCCTTCTCTCTCTCTGCACCCACCCCCAATAGTGTACTCTCTCTCTCTTTCTCTCAAAAATGAAAAATAAAAGAAAATAATAATAAATGTGAAATAATGGATTTCTATATATTATCCTTGAAATATACAAATGTGTATATAAGTATAGCATATACTTGTGCGTTTTGTGTGTGTGTGTGTGTGTGTGTGTGTGTGTGTTTAAAATCTTGTTACAAGATTTGGGCTTATGTTTGCTGATATGTTTGGAAGAGAGCTCAAAGTATCGTGGTTTTTCTTTGAATTGAGAGCTATCAGAAAGTGAGAAATGTTAAATGGATATCAAATTTATTTGGAATATAGTTCATAAAAAGTATGTATAATTATTTGTCATTGTCCTTAAATATATTTATGGTTAAGTATTTTTTTTTAATATCAACCTATTTCAGAATCTGTATCATGATACTCTAAACAGCATTCATTCAAAAGCCATATTATACTTGGACGACTGAATACAACTTCTTGCCTGTTTAGTCAGATAATTAGTCTAAGAGTTAGACTAAGCAAATAAATGAATGCAAACAGCCAAATGTAGCATATCAATTAAGCTCTGACTCTTAGGAAATTAACATCCCTAAGTAATGCTGAGTCCAGGGACACAGTCATGTCTATAGATATCTTTAGGATAGATGCCCATATGCAAACAGCATAAACAAGTGCTCGTGTTTATGTGCTGACAGCTCAGAGCCTGGAGCCTGTTTCAGATTTTGTGTCTCCCTCTCTCTCTGACCCTCCCCTGTTCATGCTGTCTCTCCCTCTCAGAAATAAATAAATAAAACATTAAAAAAAATTATTTTTTAAAGAAGACATGATGCCAACTGTTGCCAACACTGGCTGTTTTGTGGGCATCTGACCTGTTCAGTTCCACAAGTCCATGTGCTTAAAAAGGACTTCACTTAGATGGCATTGTCCTTGGTTAGCTGCTTCTACTGCTGCTATTAGGAGTTCTTGATTGTTTACTTGTATTTTTACTTAAGTAACTGGTTCTGCCAACAACTGTTGGCCATTGGCTGTGACATAAAGAGCAGCAGAAGGTGTGGGGAGTTGAATCCAGTCAAACCACAGAACTCCGAAAGACAAGATGTTTTTTATTTTAAACCACTAGGTTGAACATATCAGGGAAGTTTGTAAATATGGCAAAAGACATCAGGATCTTTTTTTGGAAGAAATGAAGTTTTGGAACCATTGTCTATTCTCGGCACTGCTACAGATCATGTTGCAAGCCTATAGGCTCTTCTCGATAAGGAGTGAAAGGGTCTCCCCGAATTCACCATTTATTAAGAATTAAAATATACAATAATTTCCAAGTATTCCAAAAATACTAAGACCTTAGTTTTATAGTGTCAGATTTAAGGCATCATAATCTAGGAACCTAGTAAAAGAATTCACTGCCTAAGGTGTACGCTAAATTATAAATTTACTAAAACATCTATGTTTTTTTCCTAATGCAAAGATTGGCATAGAGTCAGAATTCACTAGTGCTGACTGAAGGGACCATATCATGTTAATTAATATGGATTGTTTCAGATACTTCCATAAAGCAGGGACAGCTGGTCATATGATTTATCAGGATTCAGTCTAGCCCTAAATACCACATTTTTTTCATAGCAAGTAGAAGGTGCTAATGGTCAACCTTCCCTTCTTAATTAAGATAGCTTATTATTTGTTTCCTATTTCTACACTTCTTTATTAACATCTGAAGTTGGATTATTTATAATATACTCAGATTTGCAAGTCTTTCAAAAGAATTTATGTTTCCTTCTACTCCACTGTCAAGTCACTTAATCTCTGTCACCATTTTAAGAGGGCACCTAGTTTATATTTCTGCCAAGTAAACCTGTCTACCTATGGAAGTCATGAAAGAATGTTTTATGTCAACAGCACTGGGATACACAGTGAACCCTTTATGTTCAGTGCATTTTGATTAAACAAATGCTCAATTCCTGAGTTGTAGTGTTTCACTTTCTAGATACATCGACCTATATATTATTGTAAAACTGTCACTTCTTATCTCTCCGATCAAATAATAGCATGTTATTGATTATTAAATGTATTTTAATCCCTTACTTTAAAGCTTGTCCTTTAGTATTTCCAACGTCATCACATTAATTATTAATTCAAGATTCACTGTGAGAACTCTCTAACGAAGAAATCTACATATTTGGGCCTCAGTTTCTTCAAATGGAAAGTGAAGATACATGTACATCTTTCTGTACCTAGAGAAAGAGAAATACTATACATTTTTACAGTTATCTTATAAAAAGTTAAGTGTGCCTTACTTTCAGTGTTCAGTGACTTAACACACCCCATCTAGATCCACACCCCTCACCGAGGATTCTACTACCCCAGTGATGTGACCTCAGCGGCTCGTTTGCCTCCTCTCCCCTACTGCCTTTCTCACTCACTGCCCTACAATCAGACTGACTTGCTAAGGTTGGAAAATATTGGCATTTTTGTTGTCACCCAGACACCACCCACATGTCCTTCCTTCTGTCTGGAAGTCACCTTCCCCAACACTTGGCATTATCCTCCTCCACTTCCTCCTTTACATCAGTCTTTCTTCCTCTTTCACTTCCTCAGAAATCATGTCCTGATCACCTATACATTCAGATCTTCCCTTCCACTTACCCTTTACTCCTCAAGACTTTAATTTTTATGTATTTTACTTTTCACTAACTCTTTCTACCAAAAGAATTTTGTCTTAATGATTGTTAACACATACTTGTTAGGTAGATAAAGAAAACAGAAAGGTGATAACGTGCAATACAGTTTAAATGGCTCTTCAAAGTTCATCACATTCATGACTTCAATTCTTCTCCCTTCCCTGTATCCTCTCCCTTTGCCAGGTAGCTTTGCAACTCAGTGTTGGATGTTCTACCTCATTCTTGGACACTGAATTTATTGGGTTCTGCTTGGTGGCTTTATTGACCAATAGTATGTTAGCAAATGTGAATAAGCAGAGGTAAGAAAAAGCATTTGCCTATTTCTGCTTGTACTATTAGACTGCAAACTTAATATAAGAATACACTAGTTTGGACTAATCTGCTGGGATTTACAGTTTGGAGCAGAGACGAGCACTTTCTGTCATCTCAGTTGAGACCGTCCTAAATAAGCTAGCCTGGGGCTGACACCACACATTTGCATGAGCCCAGCCATGACAAGAACTGTCTGGACTAGCTCATCTGCTTGACTGTGGACTCAGGAGCTCGCTACAAGGTTATTGTTACATGTTACTGAAATCTGGTGATTTTATGTAGTATTATTATGGCTAGAGATAACTGATAGAACAGTCAACAAGGTTTTAAAACTTTCTTTTAATTCATTCATAATACCATTACAAAGTAGTGCATTCCCCTTGTAATTAATGGGGAAAAAAACAAAGACATTAGATATATTAACTTACTCCTACCTCTTTAATTCAAGTCCATGTGAGGAAACTTCTGTGACCAGGCCAATGTGCATATTTCCATATTTTTCACAATAATATGTGTTTCTAAAAAATCTGTGTATCCATTTGACAGCAGCAAGACTGAATGATACAGGGTAAATCAGAGCCAATCAGAGCTCCCCTTCTCCCTTCTGTCCTGCCTGCCCTTCTGGTGTCAGCAAGATCCAATGGGGAGCAGAGCTTCTCCTCCTACCAGGTACCAATGAAGTAGAACATGGTAGTGAAAAGTGGATTCGTTGACACTCTACTTCCATCCTCCACTGGCGCCAGTGGGGAGTTCAGTTTATACCCCCAGTCAGAGGTGATAAGGTAGGGATCATTGATGATTTGTTTTCACTTAAAAGTATCAGTAAGTTTTTCAGGTGTGGAGTTTGGTGAGCTCCTTATAGATTTTGGATATTAACCCTTTATCTGATATGTCCTTTGCAACTATCTTTTCCCATTCCATTGGTTGCCTTTTAGTTTTATGGATTGTTTCCTTTGCCGTGCAGAAGCTTTTAATCTTGATGAGGTCTCAATAGTTTATTTTTGCTCTTGATTCCCTTGCTTTTGGGAATGTGTCAGGGAATGTAAACTGGTGCAGCCCCTCTGGAAAACAGTGTGGAGGTTCCTCAAAAAATTAACAATAGAACTTCCTTATGACCCAGCAATAGCACTGCTAGGAATTTACCCAAAGGATATAGGAGTGCTGATGCATAGGAGCACATGTACCCCAATGTTCATAGCAGCACTCTCAACAATAGCCAAAACATGGAAAGAACCTAAGTATCCATCAACAGATGAATGAATCAAGATGTGGTTTATCTATATGATGGAATACTACATGGCAATGAGAAAGAATGAAATCTGGCCATTTGTAGCAACATGGATGGACCTTGAGGGTGTTATGCTGAGCGAAATAAGTCAGGCAGAGAAAGACAAATACCATATGTTTGCACGTATAGGAGGATTAGGAGGAACTTGACCGGGGACCATGGGGGAGAAAAAAGGGGGAAATGGTGGGAGAGAGGGAGAGAGGCAAACCATGAGAGACTGAGAGACTCTTGAATGCTGAGAACAAACTGAGGACTGATGGATGTTGGGGGGAGGGGAGAGATGGGCATGGAGGAGGGCACTTGTGGGGATGAGCACTGGGTGTTATATGGAAACCAACTTGACAATAAACTATTTGTAAAAAAAAAAAAAGTATCAGTAAGGCCTAGAGGAAGCTGAACTTCCATCCCACCCATCTGAAATGAGGAGGTGTGCCTAAGTGCTCCACTTTTGTCAAGTGGTGTTGGTGGGGCCCAGTGGAAAACTGAAAATATACACCTTTTTAGCTCTGGTGGCTGGAGGACTACCTGCTAGGAAACACTAAAAAGAATCCANCTCTCTATCTCCTAGAAATAAATAAAACATTAAAAAAAATAAAAAATAAAAAAAATAAAAAGAATCCAGAGACTCATAACAGAAAATCCAAAGTGTCCAGCGTATCATGTGTCATACCAAGAAGCAGGAAAATCACAACGTGACTAGGAAAGGGCAGTCAGAAGATGCCAAAGCTGAAATGAATCAGACAATGGAATAATCTGATAAGTATTTTAAGCAACCTTCACATAGATGCTTTACAACAATTAAGAATTGATTTAAAGCAAGCCAAAAAAGAAAAAAAAAAAGGAAATCTCAGTAAAGGAACAGACTTCTTAAAAGGACCCATGTGGAAATTACAGAACTGGAAAACAATGAAGTTTCAGGATCCTGTGTGACACTAACAAAAAAGCTAATGTTCATTATGATCAGTCCCAGGAAAAGAAGAAAAAAATGAAGTCAAAAAAGTATTCAAATAAATAATTGCTGAAAAATTCCCAAATTGGCAAGAAGCCATAAACCTGTAGAAGAAATCCACACCAACATACCTCATAATTACACTAACTTCTAAAATCTAAAACAAAGTAAAGTCTGAAAGCATCCAGAGAGAAGCAATGTTTCTAAAAAAGAAATCTTTTTTAGTGAAACACCAACTTAAATGACTGAAGATTTCTCATCCGAAACCATGGAGGCCAGAAGAAAATGGCTCAATATTTTCCGAGTAGTAATAGAAATGAATGATCAACCAGAAATTCTATATCCAGTAAAAATATTCATCAGAAATGAAGAAAAAATAGAGCTACTGGCAGATCTAGTACAACTAAAAGAACTTGTCAGCAAAACTAAGCTTAAGAATGACTAAAAGAAGTTCTCTTAAAAGATAAGAAAAGATAACATAAGAATGCTTTAAATTTCAGAAAGAGAAAATAAAATCAGTAAAAATAAAGGAACATATAATAGACAATTCTAATTTTCATGAGTCTTGTAAGCCTCATTTGAAGGTAGAAACAGAAATTATAACATAATCTGACATGGTGCTCAATGTATATAGAAAAATAAAGACAATTAAATTTTTAAAAAGGGAGGATGATGGGGCCTAAGGGAAGTAAAATTTCTACATTTCGCTTGAACTGGCAAAATATCAATACCACCTGGCAGCAATAAGCCACCTATGTATATTTTAATTCCCAGAGCAACTACTAAGAAAATTGTACAAAACAATATACCAAAAAAATCACCATAAACAATCAGGATGGAATCCTAAAATATATTTAAAAATCTGCAAAAATTTTAGCAAAGAGAAACAAAGGAATGAGCAACAGTGAAACATCCAAATAGAAAGATTAAAAATAAAGGCTTTCTTTGTATTGCTGCTGGACCATTTGATTTGAAGCTATTGTATTTTTTGCATTTGGCAATTGAGAAATTTTCATGTTGTTTTAATATCTTCTTTTTCACTCTAAGATTCTAGAGCACAGAGGCCAGTATTTTCTTTTATTTCCTATTGTAAATGCATGCCACATATTGTTATTTGATTTATGTGTCTAGCAAAGTGGCACTGCCAAAGGGTGGCTCTGGGGGTAAAGATTTTCTCACATTTCTATCATCCATCCACTCCCAAGCCAAGTAAATTAATCTAGGTAAAATTGTTGTGCATGATATTCAAATGTAGCTTCAAGAGAATTCCCCTAGTTTCTCTCTTACAACAAAGTGTTAGCGTCTCAATTCTTCACACATGGATATTCACACAGGGATTCTTCGTGGATCAATAAGAAAATGTTTTATTCTTGCCTCCCAGAATTAATGCCTCTGAGTGCTTTTGTCTTGCTATTACATGAAAATATCCAATTAAAGATTTTTATATGAGATTTAGAATTCAAATAATAATATGCATTACCTGCTACAAATTAGAAGTACATATATCTACTACGTGAAAATTCTTAAGTATGTTGCCTAATTTTTTCACTTTGTAAATTTATCGATGTTTTTTTAATTTGTCCCCAGGGATTTAATAAAGTAGATTTTATTTTTAATCATGTTTTCCCTGAGTCTTTCATATAGGTGATTAGGTGAATAAAAATGAACATTTTGAAAAGGGAAAAACTGGTCAATGAAGCAGACACTTGCATAAATTTGAGATGATTGCTGTTAATTGTGTGGTGTTAGTGGTGGGGGAGGTAGGTCTTTCTACAGGACTGGAAAATGTGTTTTGATATCCTCTATCAGATATTATTTAACATGATTAGCATGATATATTGTGCTTTGTCATCATGTTCACAACATTTGTTTTATGTACTACCAGTGTTTGTTTGATTTTCTTTTCTTGGCACAGATTTCTATATTTTGCTGTGTCTATTAACTATTGTTACATGGCTTGAAGTTGTGTTGTATTCCTTTTAAGGTAAATTTGCTATCGTGGTTCAAGTGTTTAATATTTCAGATTAAGGTGTTTCTATCTCCTTGTTTTTTTTTTTTTTTTTTTTGTAGTTTCAAGTTTTTATTTAAATTCCAGTTAGTTAAATAAATAAATAAATTCCAGTTAGTTAACAGATAGTTAACACAGAGTATTAGTTTCAGGAGTAGAATTTAGTGATTCATCACATATATATAACATCCAGTGCTGATCACAAGTTCCCTCTTTAAACCCCATCACTGGATTAACTCACCCCCTGCCCACTCCCTTCCAACAACCTTCACTGTGTTCTCTATAGTTGAGTTTGTTTTATGGTTTGTTTCTCTCTTTTCTTTTTTCTATCTTCTTAAAACATCTGTAATTTACCTGGCCTCCAAGTTCATTCTCTGTTTAAAGTCTAAATCTATTCAAGCTCTGTGAACATGTTTAACAGTTTCTTCAGTATGTGTATGTATTTT
Source organism: Crocuta crocuta (assembly GCF_008692635.1). Lineage (NCBI taxonomy): Eukaryota > Metazoa > Chordata > Mammalia > Carnivora > Hyaenidae > Crocuta > Crocuta crocuta. Next base: position 326,071 of record NW_027529456.1, on the reverse strand, counting down.
CAAACTTTGCAAAATTCAAAAAACTCAAAACAATTGTAACTTATTATATTATCACAGAACCGACAGTAGCAAAAAGAAAAGTTGAGGTCAAACTATATAGTTAGTTAAAAGTAGAAACATTAAATATTTTATGGTGTTTCAAAAAAAAAATGTAAGTCATGTGTTATGTAATGTGGCTACATGCGACATATAGTTGTTAATAAAAAGTATCCAAGGGGCATCTGGGTGGCTCAGTCTGTTAAGCATCTGACTTCAGCTCAGGTCAAGAGCTCACGATTTGTGAGTTTGAGCCCCATATCGGGCTCTGCACTGAAACTGTAGAGACTGTTTGGGATTCTCTCTCACCTCTCTCTGCCCGATCCTGCTCTGTCTCTCAGGATAAATAAACTTAAAAAAAAAAAAAAGGTATCCAAAACTGGAATATAAGACCCCTGCAATACTGGGGCATCCCTTAATAGTAAAAGTAAAAGAATGTCTTTGTATTTACCTTTGCTATTTACTGTTTTATTAGAGCCCAGGCCTTGTGACAAGAGATACAACAAACCCATTAATCACAACACTCTGTTCACATCACCTTCTTCTTTCCATTTCTTGAATATAACTGCATACTTTCAATTCATTTGCACTTTGTGCTTACTCTTCTCTTTCCCCAGATTTCCAAATTGCACCTCCCTTTGCTTGTGTCAGTTGTCTGGCCAAATGTCATCTCTTCATATGTGCCTTCACTGATTATCTTATTAAAAACATAGATAAAGAAACCATCTATATATATACATATATATACCTACTTGCTTAATTTTATTTTATAGTAGTATCTGAAATGTAATATATTTTCATATCATATTTTCTTCCCATAAAATATAAGCTCCATGAGGTCAGAAAATGTCTACTTGATTCTCCCTAGCATCTAAAGAGTGTCTGACAGTTTTTGATAAATAAATTGGTCTATTGGCGTTCTGCCTTATAGAGCTGCAAGAATGCAAATAATTTCCAAGTTCTCTCTGTTTTGTCTCTTGTTTTGTCATTTTCTTTTTACAAGATTTGGTTAATCTCTATAGTTTCTGATGCATAACTAATTGGCCTTTCTAAAACTTCCTTCTGGATAAATTCGCTACCACTTTCTTCAAAGTAATATTTTCCAGTGATTAATCTAAATGTTGCTCTGGCCATACAAGCAATTTATTGCAGTCTGTGAATATACCTGCTCAATTTTAATACATATATGTTTTTCTACATCTCATAATTCATTTATACATGCATTCGTCAACTGTGAGTGGCATGCATACCATGTGACAAGTTTTGTCCAAACATAGTTGTTATTGGAATTTTTTATGCTACTTTTCTGGGCTATGAATAATGACACAGTCCATGGTCATACCATCTTCTAAAGAAAAGCTCTTCTTTATAGCCTTCTTGGTTGTGCTGTGCATAACGGGAGAAGGCAGTTTTCATCTACCTACAGTGTGGTTTTACACTGTACGTAGTACTGATGAGCCTTTTTTGATTTCTCCAGTCTTATTGCTATTTTACTCCTCTGCAATCCATGGTTCTTAGTCTAGACCTCACTATAATATGTCAAGGGCACATTTAATAGGGGCACCTGGGCTGCTCTGTTGGTTAAGCATCTGACATTGGTTTAGGTCATGATCTCACGGTTTGTGAGTTCAAGCCCCGCATTAGTCTCTTTGCTGACAGCTGGGGGCCTGAAGCCTGCTTCAGATTCTGTGTGTGTGTCTGTCTCTCTGCCCCTTTCCTGCTCATGTACTGTCTCTCTCTCTCACAAATAAATAAACATTATTTTTAAAAATTTACCCCTACAATATAGAGCTATGTATCTATTTTCACCAATATGATATGAATATTATGTGGGTATAAATTTGATCTTTCATATCTGATTCCTATTCTAGCAAAGTGCAGAGGAGGTAGAATAAAAACACTGGTGAGATAAGTAAATGGTGAATACGATCAAATTATCATTGAGAAGAAAATCCATTCATTATGAATTTATTTGAAGAAATGAATACTATTCCTAGAAATGGAACATAAGTCTGTTATGTCTGTGGTTGGATTGAATGAAAGCATAAGTAAAAAGAAAAGTTAATGTTTACACTTGAAGCATCTTAACAGTTTAAATCAAACGTCATTCTATATCTCCTGACCTTAGAAAGTTATGAATCACATATGCATCATGGCAAAGGTTTCTGCTCATCTTCTCTTTTTTAGGGATCCTCCCGGGACATAGTTTATTTCTCAGCAGTCTTGCATGTATGTGTGTAGTCATGAGACTAGTTCTAACTATTGTCAGTGAAAGTAATATGTGTGGCTTTCAGGCCAGCACATTTTAAGAAAGAGGAGCACCACATTTTCTCTTTCTTCTTTTGTAGTGTGGGTCCTCAGGAGACAGACATGTTTGCATACAGGTGGTTTATTTGGGAGAAACTCAGAAGCAATACTTGTAGAGAAGTGAAGGAAACAGGATTGAGGAGAGAGAAAAGGTGAACATTTCTCTCGGCAACAGAAGGATGCATCTGCAATAGAGGCGTCAGCCACTCCCACAGTGAGTTCCAAGTCTGGAATAGTCTTCCAGGGACAGTAACACTTGAGGCAATGGGTGTATCTTTGTCACTCTGTATTGACCAGTCTTTGGTTAGAGACAGCCTCTGAAGAGAATCTTGAGAAATACAGTTTCTTCAACCAAGGACAAATGAAGAGGCACTCGGCTTTGAGCCCTCCACAGCCAACACTCCTGTCCATTGAAGAAATGAATACTCTCGTCTGAGGAAAGCAGCACACCACAGCATTCACCCTACTTCTTCCAACAAGATACAGAAGGCACTGGGGCTCAAGTGAATGGTGGGGTCATGACACAGAAGGAGCCTGAGAGCCTAAAGTACTTTGTGAAGGGACCCTACTCAGGAACATGCACTCAGGAGCAGAAAATAAATTCGAACGTGTTTTAGCTACTGAAAGTCGAGTCAAATTGTCGATCTGATCTATATGTTACAGATAAATTCTGTCAATTTCCTTCAGAGTAATCTCTCTCCAATATGGTCCTCCCCCTGCTGCAGGTCTTTTAAGTTAAAGGAATGAAAACTACATAGAGCAATTATACAGATGGCATAGTGTTTACCAGTGTTGCTGGGAAACCCCTGTGAGAGGCTATATTTCAGGAACATAATATCTGAAGTCACTGCTTGAAAATTATTCACCCCTGAGGGATCTTCAACTACACAGCCTTCTCTGCCACACTGTTTTCATGTGAGGTGTTAAAATCGAGTGACTGCACCTATGTATTCATTATTCGTGTAGTATCCACTTGCAGAAATTAATGTTTATTACTGTGCACAACTTCTGAAGTTTGAAAGGTATAATTTAGTCTAAAATTGCTCTAAGATTCAAAGGAAGACAATATAGAAAAGCATGTACATATATACATATATTCACATACACACATATATGTATATCTCAAGAGTGTATGTATGTGTGTATATTTATATGTGTGTATATATATGTATGTATGTATATCTCTATATATAATCCTATATACCTGGATTCTTATTTTTTAATTGGAGCTTTAGAAAAATCTATGACAAAAGGAATGATACACATTCCCTACACAATTACAATTAAAGTATCTGAAATAAATAATCTTGCTTGCGTTGCCAGATATAATTCTGAATATGAAATATTTCTTCATTCCAGGCCAAGTTAATCAAATGATTCAGAGCTGAGTCTTTATCCAGTATATTGAATAGTTGGAGGGAAGTGTTAATATTTATGCCAACACAGATTTTTTTTTTCCTACATAAATTATATGGTTTGAGAGCTAAAATGTGTCAATACACTAGGAAATTTGGAGAAATTGGAGATTTAACATAATCTTACAAACCTAATTGAACACCAGTTGTAATATAGTTGTAAGAAAGAGTAAATACTAGTTAGCATTGAAGTTAAACATCTGACTTGAAGTAAAAGTGGTTTGGGACTGGAACCCTTAATCTTACTAGCTGTGTGTGACTGTGGGTTAGTCACTGAGCCCTAATTTTCTTATTAATAAGGTGTTGTAAATTTGTCTATTTCTTATGGGACTTGTGAAGATTAAGCAATACGTGTGCAATGCTTTTACCCAGTGGATCATAGTTAGCAAGCATACAAAATATAATTGACATTTTTACTTTTATTATACAAAGCTTCATTTGAGAGAGCTTTTCAAAAAATAGCACGTGTTTCTTTGACTTTACTGGTTTCCATGGTTTCCATGGTTTCCTTGGATTATACGACACATTATCAAACATAAAACATCTAAATGGTTTAATCATCTGGTGCCAAGGAATAAACAATTGTTGACAGTGTGAAAGATTAGATGTGATGAGAAATTGTTGCCTCATTTGCATAATCCAAAGATCATATTTAATTTGAAATACATCTTAGTAATATTGTAAGGGCCAAATGATTAAAGGTATCTAATGTTCATGAAAGGACTAAAAGCTCAATTTCCTAAGACAAATATCCTGAGACCCAGATATAAATATAAAAATAGTTGTACGTAATTAAGGTAGAATAGAAAGATTACTTAGTCATTCATTCTGGAACAAATCATTTACTATTTGGTTGGAAAAATTATTTACCACGTGGGTGAAAAAAAATTTTAATTTTCACTTTACCTCTTAAATAATTGAAATTCCTATGTTTCCTTGAATGCTAAGGGTTCCTTTTGAATCTTGTCCTTCAAGAAATATTTCTCCCAGTTGGAATATCTCTAGACCCCAAGCTTAGTTAATTCCTATACATCTTTCAGGTTTTAGCTTGTTTGTGACTTCAGTGCAAACAAATTTTCTAACCCCTCTTGAAAAGCCTAATCCATTTCTTATATGCTAGCACAGAGCTTGAGTCTCTCCTTTGCTGCATGTGCTAGTTTGTATTTTCCAGATACTTTACTGATTATGTGATTACTGTTTCTCCTTACAAGAGCATAAATTCACAAGGGATGACAGCACCCCTGTTTTACAGATGATAGTTTTCTTGGCCCCTAGCACTGTGCCTGGTATTTATTTGATTACCAGTAAGTATTTATGTGACAGTAGATAAATGAATAAAAGCTTCTAGATTAAACAGAATTCACCAAGATAATCATGGGGAAAAATATATCCAAGGTATTTGTTCTTGAAATCAAAGTCTTTTGTACTTATAAAAACAAAGTAAGAATCTGTTACAGAAAAACTCAGTTGATTGTTCAAACACTAAATAATAGAATTTTTATAGTAAAAGAGGCATAAAAAAATCTTAATCGAAACCAAAACCTGGGGAAATACTTACAACATGCATTACAAGGGTTAGTATAATAACTAAGTGATATTTGGGGCTGGATATTTCTCTTGCTATACATTGTCGACATTGCCTGACAGCATCATAGGCCCCCAGCCAATAAATATAACAATGCCCTTGTCCTGCTCCCTCCCAGTTATGGCAAACAAAAATATCTCCAGACAACGCCAGATCACTCCCAGTTGTGAATGACGGATCCTAAATTGCGGGCAAACCCAGTAAATCTGGTCAAAGTTATATTTGAGAGGAACGGAAACAAGTTGCTTACAAATATCTTATGTGTAATTTGCAGTCATACAAATTGAAAATATTAGCATTGAAGCATTTTTACTGACCTTCCAATGTTTATGAACTCTTCATTTATAATTCATATGTACATCAACGTGTTCCTTCCACTTAAAAAGGCCTTCAATACATGGAACAGTGCATTTTGGTCCTATCACTCAGTTTTTCTTCAATTAAAAAAGATGTCTGAAATCTGTTAGTCTCCCAGAGTCGATATATCCCTAAAATAGACATATTTTATTTTCCTTTCTTTTTTCAAAATAAAGTGCCAATAAAATTAGAAGTTTAATTACACAGCACTCTGATGTCTGTGCAACTTACTATTTTGTTTGCTTGCATCTTGTTTAATTCAGTTTTACTGCAACAAACTGCAACCTGTACTTCAGCAAGAAATGAGTTCCAGTTTCTCAGAGGCACTCCTCCCTCCCCCCCCACCTTATTGTAAACCTGTCACATTCATTTTTACACCAAATGCTTATTTAGATTAGTGGATTTTGCTTCCTACGTTTTGGACTAAGCTGATAAGAAATGAATATATTTTTTGCCTGCTAGCTTGCTTTCAAGGAAGATTAAGAACACAGAATACATGCTTAATGTATTTTAGCTGAACTCAGGGATGCAGTCAACTCGATATATCTCTGATATATCCTGTGTCTAAAGATCGCCTCGCTCCATAACAAGTATTGATTCAGTCAGAGCAAAACCTCCCTCTGACCAGTTGTGAAACACTGGAGAATGGAAAGAGAACCCTTAATATGAGGAAAGAATTGCAGAACATTATTACTGGAAGAGAATATGAATGATTTTACAGAATTCCATTTCACTTTTCCAATTTTAATGTGAGGCTCAGAGGGACTAAATGGCATATGAAATGATCCGTGGAGCTAATTAAGTATAAAGTTGGAATTTGAACCCAAATCACAGGTTCTGACCCAAAAGAGAAGTTGGAGTAAAATTTATTGTTGTAGAGTTTTCATTTCAGTTCCTAGATGGTTAGGCAAATACTTGGAAATAAATTCTCAGATCCATTTGAACATCCTTAAGGGAACAAGCTTTTTAGTAGCTACAGACATGATTTAGTAAAATCAGTCATACCACAAATCTACTCGTGTCTGACACAATGACAGGCCTAATAAATCAATCATAAGAAATATATGTGCTTGTGTGTGTGTGTCTATAATTACATATAATACACATGAACATACACGCATATATATTATACTTTATATCTATATGTATTTCTGTATATATTCTGTTATATGACAAAATATTGATTCCATCATGCATGAACTCCAGATAGCAGAATTAGCTGGGAGGAAAACATGCAAATGCATCCTATAATTAATAAAGAAAATGCAAAACCACAATCTGAAAGATAAAGAAGATATGAATAATGCAAATAAATTTTTCAAATACTTTTTTCAATTATTATATTCTGTTTTAGTTATAAAATAAATGATAAGATAGTATATCATGCATATCATAATTTAATAAATAAGAAAGCAAATGATGTAGAAAGTTGAATATTGGATATCTTTTTGCCTCCTTCAAGTGACATCATGTATAGCAACACCCAGCTTTTATAATCACCTTTGTTTACACAATTTTCCACAGGACAGCAGACTTAGTATGTGCATTTAAACATTTGATCACCTATTATGAAGTCATGGGCTGGTTGGCAAGTCTGTTTAATAAAATCCAGTTGGATAGTCACTAAAATCCAAGAAGCATTACAAGCCATATACCCTCCCTCTCCTCTAGGCTTCATGTTCACCTCTAAACCTTCTTTAATACTCCACATTTCTGCTGAACAGCCATCATCACAATTTAACTCTATTCATTTTGTCATTATTTTTTTTTAAAAAAAGATTTTATTTTCAAGTAATCTCTATATCCAACATTGGGCTCGAACTCATAACCCTGAGATCAAGTTGCATGCTCTACTGACAGAGCCAGCCAGGCACACCTATTCTGTAATTTTTATTTGTATCTTGTTTCTTTGGTTATTATGTGAGTTCTGTAGGTACCAGGATCAGGTCTGCATTACGCCTGCAGTACCTGAATGTACCAGACTTATAAGAATGCAGAATAAATGAGTGAATTATCTGATCCATTTATAAGTGAAAATAAAATAAGCCTAGAAAATATACTTGAAAGAATGGTGAAGTTATCAGTCCGTTTATTTTCATTGGCAATGATCTAAAATAAAATGTTAGGAAGCATTGGCAGACAAGTATAGATGAAAAGTATCGTTACATTTATCTATCCTACAAAATAATTAGACTGTTTTTCCACAAGAGCAGTCACCAGTAGATTTACTTAAGAGTTTTGTTTTGGATTTTAGTTTTGGTTTTGCAGTTGCAGAGATTTTTACAGAGCAGAGGTGTCTAATGCTGACATAATTTCTTATTTTTTCATTGAAACCTTGAGACGATCCCTTGATGATTCCTACCCTGAAAAATGTTGCATCCCGGGACTCCTCAGACTCTATTGTTCTGCTCTTTACACTAATTATTTTTCATGTCTTGTCTCCAATTATTCTTTCATGTAGATATATTTGCCTCCCCAAGTCCAAATATATATCAGCAACAATTCTAATGGTATACCTCCCTAAACGGTTGTACATTCATACCTCTGTGCATAATTGATTCTTCTAAGAGATTACATGTTTCTTCCCCTCATAGTGCTTATTACACTATGAATAATTATTACAAATATCAATGAATCACAGCAATCAATAGGGTATAAGACAAAAAAGTTAAAGTTGACTCTGATATAAAACCATCAACAGAAAACGTATGTATTCTTCACATTGTCACTAAAATCCTTTCTCCATAACACTGAAGATTAAAAAAAAAACACCTTTAAACTAATTAAATTTTTATATACATTGCAAGTTTACATAATTTCATTTGGGCAAATTAGTCATATGGAATAAAAGAAAAAATGCAGAGGAAAACATACATTTAAACTCCTTTGTGCTTCCATTTCTTCATTAATACATGAGAAGATTAAATTATCCTATTATATGATGATTTCTTCAGTGTAATACTGTGATTATCTGCATCTAAAAGTGTTCTCTTTTTCCACTAAAACTCTATGGCTCTTGCTGTCCAAGTTTTATTCTAATGAACTCAGTATAGTCTGGATATTTTATCTCATGTTACGGTGACAAGAAATTTTAAAACTTTGAGAAACTTTGTATGTGATCAGTTCCCTCTTAGCTTTTTAGTTGCTTATAACCTTGTCCCTTTGCTATAAGAAAATTGGATTTCCATTGAATTTGGAATAAAACTTTAAATCCTCATCTTCACCTATGTCACTAATTTGTTGGCTAATTTCCAAAGCCCATTCCTCACCGTTTTCTATTCCGCTCAGTGCCCTTCATTTGCAATGGCTTCCTTTCTACTCTTCTGTACCAAGCCCTTTTCTACTTTTAATGTGCACTTGCTCCTTTATCTCATTATCATCCTTCAGGTCTTAATGTAAATGTCACCTACTCAGGGAGCATTTCCTATATCAACAGAAAATAATTAGTGAGAAGATGAGAAGTTTATTTTGGTTTGTGAACTACAAATTTCATGATTACTCCTTGCATGACTTTGTTTCTTGAACTGAATGTCAATGACTTTGATGGTTTTTGTCCAAGTTATTCTCAACAATTTTGGATAACAATTATAAAGTATGAGGGAATTTGATATGGTACCAAAAACTGATCTAATTGAGACCTTGCGTCTGCTGGAATGGAAGTTGCAACTTCTGTAAATTATTACTACATAGATGCATCTTGCTATTAAATAATACAGATACAATTGTTCTTTTTTATTTTTTTAATGTTTTATTTATTTCTGAGAGAGAGAGGGAGAGAGAGAGAAAATGAGCATGAGCAGGGGAAGGTCAGAGAGGGAGATACAGAATCTGAAACAGGCTCCAGGCTCTGAGCTGGCAGTCAGCACAGAGCCCAATGCAGGGCTCAAACCCACGAACCGTGAAATCATGTTATGAGCCGAAGTCAGACTCTTAACTGACTGAGCCATCCAGGCGCCCCCAGATATAATTATTCTTTAACTAAACATTATCATAGCTAACTACTAAACATTACTTTTGAGGTAAATGCCATGTGAATTTCTTCAAAAATACTATTTTCTTTGTTGATAACAGAAATTATAAGCTCCGTAAATATTTATTGTGTAAACTGAAACCTTCCTATATGTACAAATGACTTTTATGGTGTCCGTTTTTGATTTACCATTCAAATAACACACTTATGTTTGCTTAATACGTATTAATTTTTAAAATCAGACCCAAAATATTATTAGACATCAAAAGGTAAAATATTGGAAATAAATATTATCTACATTAAAAGAATAATTATAGTTCTATATGTATAAGTTTTAGTGTACTAGGTAAACATTCTTGATAATTGAATTATTAACTTACATCTATTGCTTTAAAATAATTTAAAATTGATAGTAATAATAGTATTAATATTAGTTTATAAGCTGCTAAATATGTCAGTAGATGCATGTTGATGTGACTTGAAAATTATTATAATTTGCCCTCTAATATTTTCTCCACTGCATCTAACCTGAAATTTCGGTCATCGAAAATTATTTATTAAGATTATCATTCTACCTTAGAAAGATTTTTTACCAAATGCACATAAACTACTCCAAAAAGTTTTTGTCTTTTTTGTTTGTGTAAAATCTTTCATCTTGTCCACTTAAAACTTGTTAATCTGCATAATAAAATCAAAATGTTATTCTGTTTTCAGTATTAATCTGTTTTAACAAAATCTCAAGAAGTTTTCATGTTTAAAGTGAAGGGATAGACCTTAGGACTCTGATGCACACTAGCTATTATTTTTGGTGCTTTTAAGTAAATTATCACAATATCATCAACCTGAAAACAACTTCGTGTGCATTATTGTTCACATTTATAGTTCATGAGATTAAATAGATAATTAGATGTAGAACCAGAAACTGAAATAAGAGCTCTTGATTGCAAGACGATTACTCATTTACTAGTGCAACATTAAATAGTTGACTCATTGAGAAATGACTCAACAAGTTAAATAATTATCATTGGTTAGACTCAAAAGACAGAGATTGTCTTTAATGTGGAATGAATTCCTCAGGGAAGAGCAAGAGATGTAGGTGTGAAACTGTAGCCATCTAGCCAAGGGTTTATGAGAATTAGCAATCCACAAACAAACTTGGCCAATGGTCAGACCTTTCTGGATCTCCAGTTGTTCTTCCATAGGTCTCCCACTGCCAACCACCATAATTCTACACAATAAAACTTGACTGTTTCCCTACAAGTCCACAAGATTTTAAGGAATCATTCTCAATTAAATTATTAAAGGAAAAATTCATTTTTACCCAAAGTATACAATTTAAATGCACAAATTAGAAAACATTAATTGAATATCACTAATTAGTTTAATATTTATGTTTTTATTTCTAAATCTGAACTTTACATTGTAACTCTTATATGACATTTACCTGGAAATAGATGGAAAACCAATTCTTCCAGTGACCAACTTGATATGTTGTTATTAAAATATCTATTTATTGTAACCTATTGGCATGATTATAAATTGTTGATATTTTTTCCAGGATTTATATTTTTTTCTTACCAGATTGACCTTTTCATCTGAAGCAGTAGGGGATAATGTCATAGCACAGGTATTCTCAAGCTCATACTCATTGACTTTGCAAAAGCAAAGAACCACTTTAGAATATGAACTATAAGGACTCCATAAATGCCCTTGTTGCTCTAATCGTGATAAGCCTAACAAAGCCAATAAGTTCCTTTTTAATTATTTCTCATTTGAACTAAATGCTATCTTCATCTTTTCTTTAATGTTGTATGAATAATCTTTTTAAATGGAAGAAAACTTTATATATAATGAATTAAATCTATAATAATTATTTTTGCAGATAGTGTACCCCTCTGTCACAGACAGAAAATTGACCATAACATGTTTGGCTAAACAATTTCTTCACATTTTTAAATCAATTTACAATCACTATGAGATGGTTTGCCAAGATAAATTTGCATTTTCTTAAAGCAAAATTACAATAACATAACCATACTGTTTTACAGTCACAAACTGAGAATAATGTCAGGAGAGACTCCTAATAAGCTCATGCCTTTTGACATATTTTATTTTGTCTTAAGTTCCTGTCATCAGAAGAGTGTGGCAATCAATACCAAAATACAGACTTCGTGGACAAGACCCACCAGGTTTAAGTATTTACAACTTCAAGTAATATCTCCCAAGAAAACACTGAACTGAAGCTGGGAAGAAAAAAATAAATGTTGATATGCTAAATTAAAGGGAAAGAATTATCATGCAGAAATAAACACAAAACCCTCTTTCAGAAGAGTAATAAAATAGGTAAAATACAAAGTATAGATTTATTGGGGTATTCTACCAGTTAGTTTTATCTAAGTGCTTTACCCCAAGAGCTCTAGATTTACCCAAAGATTATTTTGAACCAGTTAGTCATGAGGTTAGTCCAACCTCCATTGTTCCCTGCATGCCCCCATTTATTTTACCAATTTGTTTACCCCATTTAAAACTGAAATTTGACTTTCAGTCCGCACTGATTTCACCTTCTGACCAATCAGATGGCATTCCTCTGCTTGACTAGTTTTTTTTTTTTTTAAAAGGAAGGGTAATTCTCACAATTATTTTCCTGATATTGTCCTCCATTTTGTGGTCATTTATACCATAACCTTGAAATAAATTTCATGTAAAATTCGTGAACCTTGCCACAATCACGCCACTCTTAGCCATGTTAGCAATTAAATTTGAGCTGTTGCACAAGTTTACATTTTACCTGTAAAGCAATAAATTTATAACACCTGCAAATATGAGTATTTCCCCAAAGTGTATAATATACATCATCAAAATTCAGCATCAGTTTTCCTTGCCTAGACTCAGAGATTAATTTCTCAAGAGTAAGTGAGGTGAGGTATTAGAGATATTTTTTAAAAACGATGAATGATATACTTCAGCAATCTTTTTTTCTAATTAAGTTACTACCTGAAGTAATCATTACAATAATACTAGCTAAAAATGACATCAAAAGTAAATGCCAATTGACCATATACCTTTCTCTTCTGTTTTAATTTTTTTCCACATTTTCTGATCATCTAAGAGTTATATTTCTACTGAGTCCAAGAAAGCATTTATTTTTACAACTAATAAAAATTCATTGACTGGTCTCATGTACATCTTTGGTGTTATGTGATCCCATCACTGATTACATCTCTGTTCTAGACTTCTTCCTAAAACCTTCATCCTTTGCTTTTTTTTTACTCTTTGAAAGCAATAATTCTGTAATAACCTTATTTCTCTCCTTAAGCATTTTCCCCTGAATCCTTAAAAAAATTATTTTGCAATCAAAACAGATAATACTCTGGTTGAAGAACTATAAATAAGATCAAAACAAATTAACAATTAGATAATTGTTTGAGCCCTAATGAGTACTTCCTCTTAAGAAAGGAAACATGAAGTCAAAAATATGAGATTAACCTTTATATAAAGAATGGTATTCAAAATGCTATTAAGTCATTAACTTTGGTAAATAGGCATTTAACCTTTGTCAAAATGCAACAGTGTTTAACCTTTGTGTTTAAAATAGTGCCTCTATTAGGTATGCTTCAATTGCTGCAGATCAAATAGAAAACAAACTGCCTCTTGACCTCAAATCTAAACTAATCCTGGTGCAACCTTTGTAGGAAGTTAAACCAAAGTTTGTTGAACTTTATTTTAAAACAACAGTATTTTTTTTTTTTTAATTTTGAAGACCTTTACACAAATCCCACTTCCTGCTGGGTGGGGACGATCCTAAAATGCTGCAATAAAAATCTGTTGTTGTCTTAGCANCCCAGGAACCGCGAGATCATGACCCAAGCGAAAGTCGGACGCTTAACCGACTAAGCCACCCAGGCGCCCCGAAGCAAGAATATTCTCTTGAGAAAGTATGTTTTAACAGTATTTCCAGCCAAATTTCACAAACTCAAGAGAGTCAGTAACATTTATACTTTTGCTTATGAAAAAGCACAATTCTAATACCTTGCCATTTACTCATTGTTGATTTACAGTCATGGTGGAGAAAGGATATAATGGGATTTACCTATTATGGGCATACCAATTGTGTAGAAAACATAATTTCAAATCAGAAAGCACTTTTTTCATCCCAACATTTGCATCAGTCACTCTTAGGGATCCTGATACATTTCAAGTAATTTTCCTCTTTAATTACAGCACATGGCTCTTTTTCTGTGTGTTCTACAACAGATGTGATATTTGCAAGCATCTCAAGGGAAGGTATGTGTTTCCAAAAGATGCTTACCTGCACAATCAAAAGGTTTTCAGGAGCCTCAAAAATCTAAACTAAAAGGCACAACTTTTCTATAAATGGGCACAAGTGGAAAGTGAGTCAAGTGGTTCTGCTGTCCTTACCTGCCTCCTTTCGTTTGGTGAGCAGATCTTCAAAACAGACATTGGAAGCTAGAGATAAAGAGGCTTTCTGACGAAAAATTATAAGGAACAAATTATAGGAGAATACGCTGACACTTTAAAGGAAAATGTGTCTCCCTTTACGGATTTGTCTCTATAATGTAACCTTTGACATTCCACCGAGAACCATTATTTTACTTACACTTACATATTCTATAAAATGTAAATGTGAAAGGTTCCCAACCCCTCAGTTTCCAGGGAGGGAAAGCAACCAAAAGCATTTATTTGGGGTCTTTGGGATTGCAATCTGGGGGACATTGAGTGGACTGAAATTGAAAGTGTGCTGTGAATTGCAAGCAAAGAGTAGAGGTTTTCAGAGAGACCCAAACCATTAGGCTAAATATCTTGTTTTAAAGGAATTAAGATTGGTGGTGACAAGTTCAACTAAGTAGCTAATACATATTTAGCTAACTGATGTTACACTGTTTCTAGTTCAGTTCTAGTTTAGGAGATGCCGCTGACCAGTTGTAACTGTCAAAAGTCCAAAGTCTATGGTGTTCCAAAACTTGCACCAGAGATTCGCATAAGTCTTGCTTCCTCCATATTCTCCACGTCTTATTTTGAGTGACTCTTATAGCAATGCTTTACTTCACTTTGGAATCTTCCTTTACCAAAGAGAAGTCATAGGGTAGTGCCATGAACCATGCCCCGAGCATGGGGCAAGGCAGATAGTGGCAGGGACAGAGAGACAGAGAGAGTGAGAGGGAACCCCAAGTAAGCTCCAGACTGTCAACACACAGCAGGATGTGGGGCTTTAATTCATGGACCATGAGATCATGAAGTGAGCCGAAACCAAGAGTCGGATGCTTAACCTACTGAGCCACCCAGACGCCCCTCTCATAGGTCTTCACTGTCTGCACCTTCTCTATGTTATCTACTTAAACACTATAAACTCCAAACAGATTGGTTTTAAGGTCTGCTTTGCTCAGGCCTGTGTCCCCTATTCTAAAGCAGTGCCTGGAAGTGCGAAGAGGCTTAGTAAAAGTTTACTGACAAATAAACAAATTTACCAATTAATGAATTCCTGACTCATAATGTTAACTTTTGGAAGTACATTTGCATTGTAAGAGGCCATGGAACCTCCAAAACTAAAGACAGGATGCATTTGTTAAAGTTTGAAGAATCAACCAATGTGTTTCAAGATATATTTAGTGTCAAGAAGAGATTCAGGCAGAAAAATATGCAAGTAAGGGCATTTCAAATGCTTGGATTTACAGTAACAGAGTGGCTTACTGGGTCTTGGAGTAAAATTTACTTTACAAGACTCATTTCCTAAGTGGTTGGTATAGGGAAAGGAAAGGTTTTCCTCCACCCTCTTGGGTCCCTGGCTGGATCTGTGACCTGCGGGAGAGTCTGCACTGTGTGAATGAGGTGGGGGTTCTTGGATTCCCCCCGAGAAGACTTATGTGGGGATACACGCTGGAATCGAGACAGCCAGAAGGAGAGTTGCAAGCACAGAGGAGTTTATGAAACCAAAATTACACCCTCAAGATAGGCGAGTGGGTAGTTTCTGAGAGATAGATTGGGCACCTAGGTTGCTGTGGGATTGGATATTTCAGGGTCCCTCAGGGCTGGGAGGAGCTTTGATGTTCAGTGGAGTGGTATCTAATGGAGGCCGCTTCCAATCAATCATTTGGGCGATTCCTCCCACAAATAGAAACCTATAGTTTCTAACAGAACCGTCATGCAGCCTTTCGCCACCAGGTGGGGCTCCTCCTGCAAAGCAAATGCATTATAATAAGTTTAGGAGTTACCCTGGGGCAGCTGTGCAAGAGGAGAGCGCATGCTCTGTACCTGTGGCTCTAGATCTGTCAACCCCAAGGTCTTAGAAGCCACAAGGTCCTGAAGTTGAGCTCCCAGGCTTTTAATATGTAACCTTTTTTATCATATCCTTGCCCCTGCTCAGTCTCTATCATTCTTCAAGGACTTGGGACCCCACCTTCATCGTTCATTCCACTACTCCTGTGTCGCTTACATGAGCAGGTCTAAAAATTAAACTGACACAGGCAGGTAAACAGAAGGAAAGCAAACATATGTACTTACAATAGTTGTATGTGACACAGGAGGCTTCTTAAGGGAATGAAGTCCCGAAGAAACAGTTAAACCTGAGTATTTTTATGCTAGGTTTGATAAAGAATGGCAAGTCATGGAGAAATATGAGAGATCAAAGAGTATGAGTAAGTACAGTAAACTGGAGGAAACTCAGCAAGGCTTGTTCGTTCAGAATCTTGGCACCCTTTGTCTTTGGGATGCTCTTTTCTTCTGGATATAGAAGGATACTTCCAACAAGATCTCTTTCAGTGAGGAAAGTTGTGGGAAAGGTCAGTGAGCTTTCTGTGTTTGCCATTTTCTCAAACTCCTTCAGCTTAAAAGATTCAACATGCAAAGTGGCCACGTTTGGAGATACTGTGTCTGGAAGCCCATCACTGCCAAATAGTTGTTTATGAAAGAAAAACTACCCTTTTTTTTTTTTGCACACTTACTATGAGTATCATCTAGAGTTTGTTTTCCCAAAGACAATTATTTTTTACAGGTTTCTTTGGAAATCTGCTTGAAGAGTGCATATTTTTCTAAATTTCTTGTATCTGGGATGGACTCTGTCTCAGCTCAGGCCACCACAACAAAATACCAAAGATAGGGTGGCTTAAATAAGAAATGTTTATTTTCTCAAAGTTCTAGAGGCTAGAAGTTCAAAATCAGGCTGCCAGCATGGTTGGGTCCTGGTGAGACCATTCCTCCAGACTTACAGATGGCCACTTTCTAGCTGAGTCCTCACATTGCAGAGAGGATTCTAATGTCTCTTCCTCTTAGAAGGGCACTAAACCCATCTTGAAGGCTCTGTCCTCATGACCTCATCAAAACCCAGTTATGTCCTGGGGCACCAGGGTGGCTCAGTCGGTTAAGCGTCCGCCTTTAACTCAGGTCATTATCTCATGGTCTGTGGGCTCCAGCCCCGCATCAGGTTCTGTGCTGACAGCTCAGAGCTTGAAGCCTGTTTTTCAGATCCTGTGTCTCCCTCTCTCTCTGCTCCTCCCTCACTCATGCTCTGTGTCTCAAAAATAAATAAAACAAACAAAAAATTTTAAATCCAGTTATATTATAAATACTAAATCTCAAATACCATTATACTGGGAGTTAGTTCTTCAACATAAGAATTCTGAAGGGACACAGTTTAGTCTATAGCAGCTCCCAAATGCAAGATGTTAAATGGACCCACTTTGTACCAGGGCAAAAACAAAAATCTCATGTAAGTCCCATCTATAGATTTTTGCACAAAATGTACAGANATATATACATAGCCCTCTTTACTCATACCAAAGTTTTACCTTTTTGCAAGAATATCACCATCCATATTCAAACTCTGTTTAAAAATATTACTTATTTCTTGTGAAGTTGCAAGACAAAGTCAGGGAAATTAGGTAAATGCGGTGTACCCAGCAGCTCTGTCAACACAGAGCCAATCCATGAGATCTAAGATGGAGGCCATGGGCATCCTAGCCTCTGATAAATCTCCTTTGGAGAGTTTTTGCAATTATTAATCATTTATGGTCCAAGGATTGTATTTTTCCTTAAATATGGTAATTATAGTATATATATTTATTGAGTTTATAGTACTAACATATTCTGTTCATTTAGATCCTTTACAAAAAATGATCTCATCATATTTCCTTAAAGTTCTACAAAGTAAACATGACCCTCATTTTTCAAATCAGGAAATTGACATTTAGAGAAATTTCCCCAATTGGTGAAACTAGTCTGATTTCCACCCAAGTCATTGTCATCCACACTGCTTCTCCTATAACTGGGGAATTTATAACTTTGTGGAGGGTGGGGGGAAAACATCATCGAAATTTTGAGCTAAAAAATTGCTTTTTAATCCTAATTCATGCACTTAACATCTTTTAATACATTTTGAAAACCATAAATCTTGACATCACTTTTAAAAATGCTATTCAATAAGAATTAGCGCAAGTTAAATATGACTGAATTAGTAAAAGTTAAACATATTTTTATTCACCTAGGATTTATTTGATGGCCTTAATGTTTCCCACTGCTTGACTAAATTGTAGGCAGGCTTCTTACTAACTCTAGACCCTGATTTCCCTTACCTTAACATTTACTTTAGGGAACTTGTCACTGTAAATTCTTTCTCTGATTCTTTGTAATACATGTAAATTTTTAAAAAGCTTCTTGCAACTTGTACAACCCAGAAATGTCTTTCTCAGGGGTCTGAGAGCCATCCCTTTAAAATATAACTATCAAGAAAGATAGGACCATTATTTCTCAATCTTTGTGGGAAGGTAGGAGCCTAACTTTGATGGGTTCCAATTAGCAAACAAACACAGATGGCCTTATGTCATATACATCTATATATGACAAAACAAAACAAAAGACACTTTCTGACTCAGCAATGACTCAATATGCTTCAAGCATCACACAGATCAACATCCCTTCTAATGTTCCAGTACTTTCCCACTCACTTACTCTAGCAATGAACAAACTTCCCACTCTTTGTTTCAGCCAACTTCAGTTCAGACTGAATTCTGGTCTCCCCCTTCTATTGCAATAGCCTTGAATAAAGTCTTTTTGTCTATTTAACTTTGTCTGGTATAATATTTGTTTTGAAAGATTTTATGTGTGTGTGTGTTTGTGTGTGTGTGTGTGTGTGTGTATTAAGGGATATAATATTCACCAAGATAAGTGATTTCAAATTTGGGATTGATTGACAATTAGGTGAAGTGTCTCAACTACCTTAAATGAGCTTCATTGGTTTTAATTAAAAACACACACACACACACACACAAACAAAAAGAAAACAATTCTTCAGAATGGAATGTGTACACATTTCCCAATAGTCGAAGACTTTTGGTCTACTCTTTCCCTAAGAACTGCCCCTCACCTAGAGATAAGGCCCCTCCAAACATGTTTGTAAATGACTTCACCGAATAAGAATCATGGTTGCTTTAACTTGAGAACACTTACTTTGAGATAGACCAAACGGATTCTTTCTTTCAAAGAATTTAAAAATCTTAGTAGAGGGGCATCCGACTGCCATCTGACTCTTGATTTTAGCTCAGATCATGATCTCACAGTCTGTGAGCTCAACGTAGAGCTTGAGGTAGAGCCCTGCATCTAGCTCCACGCTGAGAGGGGAGCCAGCTTGGGATTCTCCTCTCTCCCTCTGTCTTCCACCTGTGTGTTCTCTCTCTCAAAATAAATAAATAAACTTGTAAAGATCAGAGTATAATCTTAATCTCAACTAAAACTATACTTTTATAATTTATTCAACAAAGTTTGTGAGCTATCACTAAATGCAGCATTCCATGGACCAAATAGGACAAAAAATTGGAATGAGCTGTGGGGAGCTGGCACAAAAAATTTTGCTGCAGAGAACTCCTCACTGATGGCTTCAGTCAGGAGGCATATATTTTTAAGAAACCCACTAATATCCCCTCCACCTAGAGGCGAGAGTTAGAGGGCAAACCATGCTTTGGAAAGGGCCAATTTCACCACAATTGACTCAATCGTGCTGTCCAGATTGGATGTGAAACAACTTGGTCAGTTTATATTTATATTTATATTTCCTTTATCCTCATGCCATTACCCTGCCTTAGTTTAGGACTCACAAGCAAAGTCTTTTACGGAAGACAAACTTCACCTCTGTAATCAGAAGTCACGTGACAATTCAGGGAGACCTATGTGCTGAGCAACCAAAGAAAAATGTCCTTCAGTTATAGGGACTCAGGTGACCAATCTTCTCCATGAATGACTTGGGAAAACTTAAAGCAGGAACATAAACAGAAACCTTAGGCTAAGATCATTATGATAACACTAGACTCTAGGAAAATGGTTTCTACAATATCACAGAGAAAATGTACTGAAGCAAAATTTCCCCACTGTTGACTAGTGGACCAAATCCCCAGCTCCTTTCTCCCGGCTCCTCAGGGAGAAAACGACTGACTCCCAAAAATAAAACATATACACCTAGTCCTCCCACCTAGATGCCAAGGAGAAGATTAAAATTGTACCCAGGTAAGGAAAGAAGAGATGGTTTTTGAGGCAAGAGTAGCCCAGGCGAAATTAATCTCATCCAAAGATGAGCTGGTAACAAAGCAAAACAAAAGAGCAAAGAAGAATGGAATATTTACTACCTCCCCCCCCCCATACAGGTAAATGAGAGAGAGACAGAGACAGAGACACAGAGAGTGAATAATGCAAGTCTAAAATGTGAACAAAAGTACATGGAGAGAAACATAATGAAATTAAAAAGAAAGCTATAACTATATTTTCCACAGAAATACAGGCTTCCATTTTATGGATTTGTCATGATTTACTTACCCATTCTCCTATATACTGTGCCAATCACATTATGCTTTTGTTTGTTTATTCTATTATAAACATTACTATTTTGAATTTATTTATGCATATACTTTCGCACTTTCCTGGTTATTTTCTTTGGATATAGTTCTAAAAGATAAATGAGAAGATATAAGATGTGAATATTTTGAGTTACTGAATATACAGCAAATTGCCTTTCAGAAATTATTCTCCTTTGGTAGTATAGCAAAGTAGCTCTTTCAATGAACTGTTCCAGAATTGGCTGTTTAAAAAATTATCCAATATTTATTACGAACCAAGTTAATTTCAGACACCATGCTAGGTTCTCGGTTTGAATGCAGAAATGATAATGAAAAAGATAGAATTAGTGTGCCCTAGACCATATGGAGCCATGAGTAAACATGAGATTTATAGGATAGAGATAAAGTATTAAAATAAAATGAATAATGCTGTTTAGAATAAAGATTAAAAAAGAAAATGTCTTTCTATAAGTCTTTGCAAAGCAATTCCCAAAAAATGGTGTACACATTCCTTTCTGTGTGGAGTAATGACTAATGAACTTCCATGCTGGTTCCCTTTAGGAGACAATGTCGTTCTCACAGGGAAATTGACCCAAAGCAACCCAATCCAGGTGAGCTAACAAGGAATCTCAGTGGCAATTGCCTGAACAGGAGAAAAGTCTATCATTAATTCAATAGGCAAGGATTTTCCTATGAAGGGCTGTGAAGGTCAAAGGCATCATCCAAGAGTTTTTCTTCTCCTGTCAAAAAGAGCCATTTTATAAACAATATTTGTAATTAATAAATTCAATCATCTTTTTTAACTATGATAAACTGGCAATAATTTATTAAGTTATAAATGAATTTAGGATATTTAAAAATGAAAAAAGTATTTTAAAAACTATAAAAGTGAACACAATTACCTGGTATGCTCATACCAGAACAGGTTCTTCCAGTATATCTGGACATAGGTTCTTATTTCTTGTGCATTTACTAAATTTATGCATCTCGGCCTTAAAGATGGGTACAATCAGGCCTAAAATTAATGAGGAACATTGGAAGATTTTTTTTAACTTTTAAAAATATTTTTATTTTATTTCTGAGAGAGAGAGACAGCACAAGCAGGGGAGGATCAGAGAGAGAGGAAGACACAGAATCTGAAGCAGGCTCCAGGCTCTGAGCTAGCTGTCAGCACAGAGCCCAATGCAGGGCTCAAACCCACGAACCGTGAGATCATGACCTGAGCCGAAGTCGGAAGCTTAACTGACTGAGCCACACAGGAGCCCCATATTGGAAGATTCTCTAGACTGGAATGTTTCCATCGCCTCTTTTAGGAATCTAATAGGAATTAAAACTAAAAAAAGAAAAATTAATGAATATGCTGAAAATGGAAAAGGTGACAGATTTGGAAAGAAATTAGTATTATATATACAGAAAGTGGGTGATGACAGAAGGGAAAATTTAGTGTGTTAGTTGTGTTCTGGGTTGTGTGTGTGTGTGTGTGTGTGTGTGTGTGTGTGTGTGATTTTTGATGTCTTAATTGGGATATAATTAACTTACACATATTTAAAGTATGTAGTTTACTCTTTGGCATATATACCTGTGAAATCATTACCACAGTTAAGTAAATGAATGTATCTGTCATCCGAAAAAGTCCTTTTGCCCCTTTATAATCCCACCCTCTTGCCCTTTTCTGTTCCCCTTTACCTACCCCAATGCAAATACAGATCTGCTTTCTAACCTTATAAATTACTCTGCATTTCCAGAAAGTTATATAAATGAAATCCCACAGTATATTCTCTCCCTTGTGTGGCTGTTTTCAGTAATTCTAATTATTATAAGATTTTTCCATGTTGAATTTATCAAATGTTTGTTATTTCTCACTGCTGAGTAGCATTTAATTGTATCGACACATAATAATTTATCATTTTAGCAAGCTTTTGAAGGATATCTTAATTATTCCATTTTGGGTTATTACATACCTACCTACTATGAAAAGCTGTGTACAAGTCTTTATATGGACAAAGACTATTATTTCTCTTTGGTAATGAGTGTGGAATGGCTGGATCACATGACAGGTCTATGTTTACAATACTCTTTTCCAGAAGCTCTGAACTATTTTCAAAAGTAGTGGTAGCATTAAACATTTGTCCTTTAATTTTAGTCATTTCTAACAGTGTACTATTCTAATCTGTGTAGTACTATCTCGTTGTTTAATATGCATTTACCTGAAGAATAGTGACTTGGGGAATATTTTTCATGTAAATATTTACCAAGAGGATATCTTCTTTTGTGGTATGTCTATTCAAATGCTTTCTCCATTTTCATGGGTTTTGCTTTTTCAGTATTAAGTTTTGAGAGCTCTTCCTACATTCTGAAATAATCCTTCCTGAGATATATGATTTGCATACGTTTTTGTTTTTTCCTAGATAGAGGCTGACCTTTTCATTATCTTATCAGTATTTTTTCAAGATAACTCATTTTTAAAATTTTTATAAATTCCATTTTACCAGTTTTCTCTTTTAATGAATGTGTTTTTGGTATTCTTACCAAAGGATTCTTTGCCTGACCCAACATCACAAATTATTTTCTACTATGTTTTCTTATTGCTGTTTAAAATTTTAAGGTTTATATTTATGTCTGGGAGCCATTGAGGGTTAATTTTTGGATATAATTCAAGGTATAAATCAAAGTTTGTGTTCTAATTGTTTCATTCTATTTTGGTTTTCCATATGGATTTCCAACAGTGCTAGCACCATTCATTTAAAAGACTATTCATTCTCCACCAAACTGCCTTTGCACCTCTCTTGAAAATCAATTGTCTATACATATGTGGTTCAATTTTGGAATGGTATTATGCTCCATGTTTATAGTATGCTCCATACTTATCTATATCCCAATGTTATATTATATTACTCAGTGAAGATTGACTAATTTTTGAATTCAGGTAGTATAAGAACTTCAAATTTATCTTTCAAAATGGCTATTTTAGATTATTTGTCTGTTCATACAAATTTTAGAATCAACTGTCCACTTCTACAATATTGTTCCATGGTAACAAGGAAATTAGGTTTTAAGCTGTGAAAACTCATGGAGGAAATTTAAATGCATATTACTGAGTGAAGAAACTAATCTTCAAAGCCTGCAGGTTGTAGGATCTCAATTATATGATATCATGTTAAAGGCAAAGAGATAGTTATATGATTAGTGGTAGGCAGGGGTTATGTTGGAAGGAGGGATGAATAGACAGACCCCAGAAAAAATTTCAAAGCAATGAATCTATTCTGTATGATGTTATAATGGTGGGTACATGTCTTTATAAATTTGTCTCAAATCCTAGAATATACCACACCAAGAATGAACCCTCATTTAGTTATGGAATGGGGCGATGATGATATGCCAATGAAGGTTCACCAATTGTAATAAATGCACAACTTTGGAGGATATGTTGATAATGGAGAAAGCTCACAATGTGTGTTCACTACATTTAATTTTCACAGACTTTTCCGGAAGTGAGTGCTATTACCAGCATATGTTTCTGGTACATAGTACCTACTCAATAATTATACATTAAATTGAAATAGAAATATAACCCCACAAGTGTGTGTGTGTGTGTGTGTGTTTCTTTGTATATCTCAAATTTCTGTATTTTGTTTAGGAAATGGGTTGAAAATTGACATTTTCATGCAGGCCCACATAGCTTGTATTCAATATATAATTGTTCTAGAAACTGAGCTCCAATTTATAAAAAAAAAAAAAAGAAGATGAGAAGTTTCTTAATTAAGAGCTCTGGGCATAGTAAGAACAGAAGAATGAAAACAGAAAAGCAAGCAAAATTGAGATTGAACCTGGAGATCAGATTCAAAGATGTCACAATGTGTATCAAATTATTATGCCATATATTGTAAATAGACATAATTATATTTGTCAATTATTCCTCAGTAAATCTGGAAAAATAATTTTTGGTCTTAGAAAATATAATTACTTTTCCAAAAAATAATGGTAGTTATGTTCACATGTAATCAGTTGATAATAGTCATTTTTTCAAATAACCAATATTTATTTTAAACTGTAAAACAAACCCCCCACCACCCTCAAAAAGCCACTCTGTTTAGAGAAGAACTAGGACATGGAATTAAGATTCATTGAAAGAGAATAGGGGCATCTGGGTGGCTCAGTCAGTTAAGCGTCTGACTTTGGCTCAGGTCATGATCTCATGGTTTGTGAGTTTGAGCCCCACATCGGACTCTGTGCTAACAGCTCAGAATCTGGAGCCTGCTTCAGGTTCTGTGTCTCTCTCTTTCTACCCCTTCCCTGTTCACGCTCTGTCTCTCTCTCTCAAAAAATAAATAAACGTTTTTAAAAAGTTAAAAAAATAAAAGATATGAGAAGAGAATAGCAAAGCAATATGGTAAAGAGTGACCAGGAAGATAATCAAAGGTATTTTGTTCAGGGCTTTCATGAGAGTGCTAGTAGTACCAGCAAGCATTCAGGCAGCTCTCATTATGTTCCAGGCATTTTTTTAAAGCTCATTTAATTCTCTCAACAATTTTGTGTAGCAAGTACTATGATTATCTTCATGAAAGAGAATGAGACAACAAGCACAGAGGAAGTATGGATAACTGATGATGAATAATTATACTAGAATCTCCCACAGAGCGAAATATTGTCGATAAACAAAGAATGGTATTTGAGTTCCTAATATAATTCAGTAACTCCTGGGTTGTGCAGTGTCTTTAAGAAGGAAAACAGTTAATTCTATAATTAAATAAGATCAATTTTAGGAATTTATGACTAGAAATTTTATTCAAAATTTAATACAGCACCTTAATGGACAAATATAACTCCCATTGCAAAATAGCAAGAATCAATAAATGTAGAAAAATTATACCCTTACCCATACACACTGGTTTACCTCTTTCCAGAAAGTTTATCTTTGTATGTACATTTTACCACTTGATGAATACCAATTTAAAGAAAAAATATTAAACATTTGTTAATTTTTGAAAGACAGAGGGAGACAGAGTACTACTGGGGGAAGAACAAAGAGAGAGAGGGAGACACAGAATCTGAAGGAGGTTCCAGGCTCTGAGGTGTCAGCAAAGAGCCTGATGTGGGGCTCAAACCCACAAACCATGAGATCATGACCTGAGCTGAAGTTGGATACTTAACTGACTGAGCCACCCAGGTGACCCAAAGAATACCTATTTTTAATTAAATATTTGAGAAAAATAGTAGATTCTTCATTTTCTTCTTTGCAGGGAAATTAGTCACTAACTGGCATAGAAAAGGAACAAAAAATACTATGTTAAAGCTAACATTTATGTCTGTCTCTTCAGAGAATTTTTACCAATTCATTGAGTCAGTTTAATTGTTTTAATTGGAAGCTGGTGTTTGGGGGGAGAATCATAAAAATTTTCAAAGCTAACTATTATATATTGATTTTTTTCTGGCTCCACATAAATTCTATTAGGAAAGAAAGTTCGAGAAAGATTTTTGAATCTTTGCCTGGGTGGCTCAGTCAGTTAAGCCTCCGACTCTTGATCTCAGATCAGGTCTTGACCTCAGGATCCTGAGTTCAAGCACCACGTTGGGCACTGTACTGGGCATGAAGCAGAGTTAAAAAATAAACAACAAAAGAATTTTTGAGGTTTAAGTTTTCCGTGATAATTGTAAAGTTTTCAACACAGCTCTATAAACATTTCCTCCTAAGTCTAATGGATCTTTACTAAACATAGAAACAATACAAGGTCTTCTCCTGTGAGGAAGAATAAACAGACCAAGGGCTTAGAGGGTTTCTCTCAGAGCCCATCAAGAGCCAGACCTCTACACTCTTTTTGGAATGTGCAGGGTGTGGACAACCCACCTGCTGAGACAGTCCTCGACTGCAGGGCAGAATTCACAGAGAACTGGAGGAGCCCGAGTCTTCTCCCCTCTGGGTCAGACTGTGTGGGGAGAGGAAGCAGGAGAGAAGTTGGCTTGGCTGGCATGACGCCCTCAGAGTCACAGCTGGCAGGAGAAAGCTGCTACACTACACTGAGGGAAGATGGAAAGCAGACAAACAACTGAGACCGCCACAGCATCCATGCAAGGAGGAAAGTCCCACTGGATCTAATCTTGTGATGAAAAGTTTGTGTAAGGGGCGCCCTGGGTGGCTCAGTCAATTAATTCGCTCAGGTGAGGTCATGATCTCACGGTTTGTGAGTTTGAGCCCCGTATCCAGCTCTGTCCGGACAGCTCAGAGTTTGGAACCTGCTTTGGATGGTCTCCCTCGCTCTCTGCCCCTCCCCCACCGGTACTCTGTCTCTCTCAAAAATAAACAAACTTTAAAAAATTAACNGAGGAGGACACTTGTGGGGATGAGCACTGAGTGTTATGTGGAAACTAATTTGACAATAAACTATTAAAAAAAAAATTAACTAATTTTAAAAAAAGAAATAATACAGTGATTTTCACATTTTTCTGTAGTAAGAATTTAGGCTAGAGGAACCTGGGAGGCTCATTGGTTACTTGTCCGACGTGGGCTCAGGTTATAATCTCACGGTTTGTGGGTTCAAGCCCTGGAGTGGACTTTCAGCGGTCAACACAGAGCCCACTTCAGGTTCTCTGTCCCCCTTTCCCTCTGGCAACCAGCCCGCTCACTTTCTCTCTGTCTCTCTCAAAAATAAACAAATATTATAAAGATAAAGAATTTAGGCTACAGGTACCATTTAAAGGCTAAATCCTTACATGAATTTAGTTATTCTAAATAATTCTTAGATGAATGGTTATTGATTATTTAATAAAACCTGTTGGGGAAACAGTAGTCCTCTATGTCTCCTTAGTCTTCTGTGCCATTTTAGTCTACCTGAAATAGACTAAATAAAAATATATCAATAAGATTTATCACATACTTCATGAGGTTTAACATATGCTAGCAGATAATTTTGTGCATATGTGTATGTAAAATTGATATTTCTTCTTCACTAAAAAAAATCTAGTAAATTATAGTCCAGAAGTAGACTTGTTTTATTTAGCTCTGCATTGAAGAAAACAAAGCTACAGATTTTCAATTCACAGTTGTCTTTTGGCTAAAAAGTCCAGACTTCACAATCAATACATTGTTTTGGTTTATGTTGCTCTTTCTTCAGTTATTGAAGGTTTGATCACCATGGCACTTAAAACAGATATCATGTTCATTTAAAGCTAAGCAACTGATGTACTAACTTAACAGTTTATAAGGGAAAACACTATATAATAGACTTGGGAAAGCTTTGGCCATCTGGAGTATCAGCATGAAATTTGGTCACCGTTACATCAGAGTAAAGGTCAGCCATGTTTTCTTTTTCTAAGCTTCCTCTCACAGGGAATTAGACATACACATTGTCTGTACTTTTTTCACCTTTCATGGTATGCATACAACGGAATGACATATGGAGGAAAACATGACAGTCAAAGCAATCATTTGTGGTTTCTGTCTTCATGTGCAATTCAAGAGGAAATGAAGACATTGAAAATGGAGCCATATGCACAGAACACATTTCTTTAGCCTCCTCATTCTTTCTGGGAGGTCACCTTGCTGGTACTGCTATGGGCCAGACACTTGATTTTCATTCTTTAGACCAATGCTTTTCCAAACATTTGTGGTAGGGGTGCCTGGGTGACTCAGTTGGTTAAGCATCTAATTCTTGATTTCAGCTCAGGTCTTGATCTCATTGTTCATAGGTTCAAGCCCCACATTGGGCTCTGCGCTGGCAGTGTGGAGCCTGCTTGGGATTCTCTGTCTCCCTCTCTCTCTCTGCCCCTTTCTCTCTCTCTCTCGCTCTCTCCCTCTCTCTCTCAAAAATACATAAATAAATAAGCATAGAAAATATCTGTGGTAAAGGACAATTTAAAAAAAAATCAGAGCCACCTGGGTGGCTCAGTGAGTTAAGTTGCCAACTCTTGGTAGAAGGTCAGGTTGTGATCTCATAGTTCCTGAGATCAAGTCTTGCATTAGATTCTGTCCTGACAGCATGGAGCCTGGGGTTCTCTGTCTCACTCTCTGTCTGTTGCTCTCTTGCTCATGTGTCAGTGCGTGCACGTGCCCTCTCTCTCTCACAAAATAAATAAAATAAACTTAAAATAGAATCAAATCTCTCAGAAATGGATACATTTATGAATTATACTAAACTACCATATCTAAGTGGAAAATAATACCAAAGACATACAAAATGCAAACTCTATTTTATTAGTATTATATTTTTTTTGAGAGAGAGGGAGAGAGCAAGAGAGACCTGGGGTGCATGCAAAGAGAAAGGAGAGAGAGAGAATCCCAAGTGGGCTCCACACTCAGCACAAAGCTGGATCCCACAACCATGAGATCATGGCTGGAGCCAAAATTAAGTGTTGGATGCTCAACTGACTCAGCCACCCGGGCTTCCACGTTCTAGTAATTTTTAAAAATAAATTCTTTTGGATGCTCTCTACACTGAAATTTCTGTGGATATTGTGTATTTCTGACATATCATGCTTCAGTGAAAGAATTCGTACCTAGATGTTGAAAGTAGTCAGTGTACACTTGTGAGTTCCTCCAGAGATTGCCTAGGGTGAAGGCAGTCAATTTTCCCGAAGGTAAACAAACGTCATGGATCATCAGAAAATTGTGGCCACCTTGTCCCAATTCTAATATGGCATTTGAACTCCACAGATCTCATGAGGTTAATTGGGTATTTGTTAATTCCATATCTCAGCATGGCTTTTGCCTCTACCAAGTATTGTCCTTTACCTTCCTCTACACAGATATTGACCCTGGGAGTGTTGCTACATAAAATCCCTACATACAAACCTTCACCTCAGAATCTGCATCTCAAGAAACCCAACCTATAACAATGGCTTTCCTTTCTAAGCTGTATAAATTACATTTCTTGTCTTATTGCACTTGCCAGGGTATCTAATGTTCACTTTAACATTATACATAAATGTTATGAGAGGGAATACAGTTAGTTTGTTCTGAGTCTTAGAGGGGGCAAGTGCTAAATTATGTCTGTTGATAGCTGTAGGTTTTTCTAGGCTTCCTTTATCAAGTTAGTCAAGCTTCCTTATTTATTTGCCAAGATATTTTATCATAAATGACTTATTCAAAATATGTTTTTTATTTCTTTTTTTAACGTTATTACTTGAATTCCAGTTATTTACCATACAGTGCAATATTAGTTTCAGGTGTAGAATTTAATTAATTCATCACTTCTATGAAACATTCAGTGCTCATCACAAAAAAAGTGCCCTCCTTAACACTCTTTACCCATTTAACTCATCTCCCTGCCCATCTCCCCTCCAGTAACCATTAGTTTGCTCTCTATAGTTAAGAGGGTGTTTTGCCTCTTGGTTTTCCTCTCCCTCTTTCTTCTCCTATGTTCATCTGATTTGTTTCTTAAATTCCACATATGAGTGAAATCATATGGTATTTGTCTTTCTCTAACTGACTTATTTTCTTAGCATAATACTCTTTAGTCGCATCCACACCCTTGCAAATGGCAAGATTTCATTCTTTAGTATGGCTGAATAATATTTCATTGTGTGTGTATGTACGTATATTACATCTCCTTTCTCCACTCATTGGTCAATGGGTATTTGGGCTCCTTGCATAGTTTGGCTATTGTTGATAATGCTGCTACAAACATGGGGGTGTATATATCCCTTTGAATCAGTACTTTTGTATTCTTTGGGTAAATATCTAGCAGTGCAATTGTTGGATAGTAAAGTAGTTCTATTTTTAACTTTTTGAAGAACTTCCATACTGCCTGCACCATCTTGTGTGAGCTTCAGGCATTACTCGGCTTCTAACCCGTTTGATTGGCCTTGTGGAGATTCTCCTTGATTTACAGCCTAATATCAACAAAAACTCAAGAGTTTTTTGTGTGGATTTCTGGACATCACTACCTGCCTTACTTCATTTTCTTGGCACTGTGATTTGCAAATTCAGGCCCCCTCAGCTTCCTCAAGTTTAATTTCTATCTCCCCAACTCAGTGAGATCACAGTGTTATTCATTTCCCTTCTCTCTAGTACTACAAGCTAGATATCGTTAATGTAGAAAGCAAGTGGTAGTGTAAAACTTTTTCTGCCTCTCAAGAATCACAGTTGTGTTGTCCTGTCATCCACTAAATACTTATTTAGACGTGATGTTTAGTTTCTTAGTTGATAAAGGGAATATAAGTCTGGTGCCAATTATTCTAACATGGCAAGAAGAAAGTCTCTTTAAGAATATATATACTTATATTTATGTGTTAAAAATATATTTCTATTGGAACTAAACACGGATACACTTAGACACACATGTATATACACACACGCACACACACACACTGCTTGAAACCTTTTTGGCATCCTAAAAAGAATTTAAATGTACGACATTGCTATAAAATTCTTATTGAGAGGAGTGTCTGAAGACACTCAGACTTAAAAAAAAATCATGAATTGGAGTTTGGAAAGGAACCCAGGTTTGTATCTGAGATTAGGGAAATCGTTTAACTCTGGAAAGGACCTTAGATATTACTGCTAATGTGTGATGAAGTTTATGTATGTTTCTAACAACATGAGGAAAGGTCATGGATATGGTACTATATTTGATAAGGGGTTTTAAAAATGGAGAGATTGTTGAGATTTTGGCAGATATTCAAAATCAATCATTTATTTATTTACTCGGTTATTTTTGAGAGTGAGAGAGAGAGCGCAAACTGGGGAGGGGCAGAGAGAGGGGGGAGAGAGAGAATCCCAAGTAGGCTCCATATTGCCAGTGCAGAGTGAGGCTCGATCTCAAAAATTGTGAGATCCTGAGCTGAGCCAAAATCAAAAGTTGGACACTTAACTGACTGATCCAGGCACCCCCAAAATCAATTTTTAAGTCAGTTCTCAATTTCATCAGTTCTTTACTCAAAATCTGAACACTGCTTTTTTTTATTACATTTATCCATAATGAAACGTCACTTATCAATTTGGTTCTCAAGAGGAAAAGTGGGAAGCGAAGAATCCAGAAATGAAAAGCTTTCACGTTTATTATTGTTGTTGTTATTATCGAATCTAAAAGTCTTACTTTAGTCCTTCTTCACCTTTTCCTCAACCCTTCTCATAGCTCTCATAGAGATTTCACCCTCATTTTATTTTTAACACCTTTGACAAACTCTAATTCTATGAAGAGAGGGAGATACAAGAGTTATGACCCTTGGTTCTGGAGTCTAAAATATAGTCTACTTGAAAGAATACATAAAATAGCTCAAACGTTAGATTTTTTTTCAAGCTGGCTTTGTTTGGTTTCCAGCTGAGTTCTTCAAGCAGATCAGAGAGCAGACAAATTAATTGGTGCTCCTCTGAAGCAGATAGCAGTGTCTATGGTTAGTTGCCCTTCCCAGATCATTGTGGCATTGAATCTTATGATGCTATTATGTGAGTGTTCTCTGGTGGTGGCTTTCCTGGGTCATAACCTGATTTTGATAACAACAATCACTGATTCTTCAAAAGTCAAGTTTCAGACCACATGGATTTTCTGACATTGATGTACTACTGAAGAAAAGCTTCAGAGATCAGTGATGAGCAGATTTTCATGTTTAATAGTATACATAGAGGTTTGATACTTAGCAATAGAATTAAAATAATACTTGCCAAACTGATCAGGTGGCTGTCAGAGCAAATTTTGTGTACTTCACATTAAAATAAACAGAAAAACTACCAAGCAAATTGTGTTTAATGGCTACACAAGTCTGAATGTAAGACTAAGGGACTGTGAACCTCCATCCACAGAGTATTATTTTTCTGGCTCTTCTATAACCAACCCTTCTAAAAGCCTAGCCATCTCTCAGAAATCTGCCTGAAAAGGCTCTGAAAGGCTTTGAAATTTCTTGAGAAGGGGTTGGCGGAAGGAAGGCACATCTATGTCACATATGCTCTGGAAACTGCTTTTCAGAAACTTACTCCATTTCCCATGAGGACTGGCCTTTGACACAAATCCCAATATTCCATAAATTAAAAATACCGAAGACTTACAAAGCATTTAAAAATTAAAACTGGATGATTTTGGAGTTTGAATGAAATTATGGCACTATTAAAATATATGATATCATTTTTTATCTTTTTATTTAAAAATAAATAAAACTGGTGGTGCACTTTTAATAAAACACATTGGAAAATAAGCACACTCGATTTACTTTCTAAAATTGTCTGGTTATCACTACTTGCTGAGGCATCCAGAGAGTTTTATCTTCACTCTGTTTTCAATTCCTCTAAATCTGAATTTGTCTGCCCCCTTTCATTTCCTTCCTCAGTATTTCCTTCTCCAGTTTGGCTGTTGCTTTCTACAGTGTTAGATTTCTTGCAATCAAAATGTTCTGTTCATTCTTCCCCTTACCCACTTCAGTTTTGTTCCTAATATGTTGTAAATTGGAAATACTTTATTTAATTTCTGTGTCCTAAACCAAAATAAATCCAATATTTTTCTTATGCCATTCACCACAGTTTACATGAATTGGTTAACTTCTGATCACCTCTACTATTTCCAAATAGAAAACTGTGTGAAGAAAGAATATTTACCACCTGTTGTCTCAAATCATATAGATAATCCATTAGCCACTTAAATATTTGATTGCCCTGTCACCACAATTCTACTGGGTTCTTCAGAGAAAAAAAAATACCACCTTAACTCTTTCAACTACATTGCATATTTTGAAAACAATCATTTTGATTTGACCTCTAAAGTATTTTTGCATTTTCATTTTGCTGCCACAATCCTACATCAAACTTCAATTAATTATTGATTATTTAAAAAATTGATGTTTATTATATAGTTCACTCTGGAATAGCATGGGTTTGAACTGCATGGGTCCACTTATCTGCATATTTTTTTTCAATAAATGCAGTATGGTCTTATAAATGGATTTTCTCTTCCTTACAATTTGCTTAATAACAACTTCTTTTCTGTAGCTTACATTATTATAAGAATACAATATATAATACATATAATATACAAAATATGTGTTAATTGACTGTTTATGCTATCAGTAAGGCTCCTGGTCAACAGGAGGCTATTAAGTTTTGGGGACATCAAAAGTCACATGTATACTTTTGACTGTGTCAGGGAGTGGTGCCCCTAACCCTATGTTGTTCAAGGGTCAACTGCAGTTGTGTCATATCCAGGAATATAAAAGAGGCCTAAGATTAAGGATACCTAATCTCTGCTTTCTAACATCTAACTTTGCTTCATAAGCTACTTGAAAAAATTCTATTGAGCAGCATGGAAAAGCAGTACGAAGAAATATTTTATTACTCTAAAGGTTTTAGGTCCAAATACATGTAGAGATTTGGTGAGTGTAGTTGGGCTACATGAAAAGGGTAGTTATCATATTATGGGTAAATACCATGATATCGCATATACTGCTACAATAATCATTTAATTTAGCTTTACCTTGGGAAAAGGGCAGATCAGAGAAGCCACTCAACAGGGCATAACATCTGAAACACACTTTTCATGCTGTCATACTTCCCACAAGACTCCATTCAAGCTCATACGCTAAGATATCCAAACTCCTTAACATATCTTGCAATCTGACATCAATTTACCTTCTCACAGTGTGGTCCTCCAGCATAATTGAATTTCATAAAACCAAATCTATGAGCCTAACAATTTCCCATGACTCTCATTTTGTTTACGACATGTCCTGCAACTAGGATATTCCTTCTTCATCTCTATGTTCAAAGTCTATCTTTCCTTCAAGGTCTAGGTTCACAGCATCCAGGAAATGGGTTGAAAAGTAACCCTCAAATTTTACATGATAGGCAGTCATCCTCTACTTGTACTTTCCTCTGGTCTTTGTAATATGCTTATGTTTTGTTGAAAATGCCCTGTAACACATTCCTTGACCTAACTAGCCTCCTTCCCAGTGACTTAAGGGAATAAGAAACCTCTTCTATATTAAATTCTGCATTAATTTAAATAGTGTTACTAATAGTGTTAGTTTTCTCCAGTATGAAATATGAATACATGACCAAATGGATACAAATTGCAGCCTACTAGTAATCCATTGTTTCATTCATTTTTGTATCCTCAAAGATTCTTTCAAAGTAGCTTCTATAGTGTAGTTTTTTTTTTTTTAAATATGTGTTAATGCTTTCTCTCTTTATACCCTTAGGTCCCACAGAGTTTTATAAAACTGCTATATCACTAAGAGTTAAATAATTGACTCTTGAACACTTTCATCCATTCATTGTGGCTCTAAATTCCTTAAGTGTTATTTTGAGGATTTTTTTTTCCCTCACTTTTTCAATGCCCTGCTCAGTTCTGTCACTGCACTGTCCTCTAATTTTTATATCTAAATGATATTCTAATTTGTCTTATGTTATAAATTTATCTTCAAGTATTTTGCTTCCTAACATCATCTCTAATAACAAGAGTGGGACATTTAAATACATGAGATCTGAAAGAAAAGGCCTGAGGAACATGTTTTTTGCTGTGCCTGCACTAGACAAAAAAATGCATAAATTGGAAATGTTTCCAACCCCATCCTAGTCCCCCTCAGCAGCTGACATCGCCTACTCCCCTGAGGAAACAGAAGCATTTGGGTGTGAACTTCTCTCCTAATTCCCTTTATGTTCCCCTAGTCCCTTTTCTTTTTATCTCCTTTTTTGCTGACTATGAGGAAGAACTGTTTGATCTTTTTTCCTTCCCTATCCTAAAATTACCTTCCATAT
Source organism: Crocuta crocuta (assembly GCF_008692635.1). Taxonomy (NCBI): domain Eukaryota; kingdom Metazoa; phylum Chordata; class Mammalia; order Carnivora; family Hyaenidae; genus Crocuta; species Crocuta crocuta. The sequence goes on along the minus strand of NW_027529456.1, from coordinate 290,892 downwards.
TACTTACATTTTTTTAGATTACCTCCATCTTAAGAAAAAAAGAAAGAAAGAAAGAAAGAAACCAAATGCTTTACAGTTAGTCCTGATCTACTATGTCACTTCTTTCCTTCCCTTGTATATATTAATATCTTAAACAAAGGTGGGATTTTTCCTTGTGTTCTCCTCCCTTATTAAATTCGATCTCCATCTTGCCACTATCAGGGGCACTAGTGAGCCTTTAGCTACTTCCTTATACTATCAGGTATGCCAGTGAACATTTGTACAACAAAGTTACCAATGATTTCTAATTACCTGACTTTTGGAATATTGTGTCCTTTTCAAATATGACATCATTTGATATTGTTATTCACAACCTATTCTTGAAATTTCTTTTTTTAAGGCTTTATGTATGACAAAATTGTATATTTCTAGTTTCTTCTTACCCTTCCATTCTAATGTTTTACCTTATTGCTTACTTTTACCTTTTATGGACAGAATCTCTAGAAAAAAGGACTTTGATAATGGCAATGAGTGTGCAAAACAGCTTGGTGCTTTTATTTGTTTAGTCAACCTTGACAGTGGCATAGGCTGGCTGAGGGAGACAAAGAATCTGGTGCAGTCTCTAGGTTCTGAGCTGTCAGCACAGAGCCCAAAGCGGGGCTCAAACTCATGAATGGTGAGATCATGACCTGAGCCAAAGTCAGATGTTTAATCGACTGAGCTACCACCCAGGCTCCCTTTGGGGTCTGGGTTTTTTGTTTGTTTGTTTGTTTTGTTTTTCCTAGGAGAGAGAGAGAGAGAGAGAGAGAGAGTGAGTAGGGGAGGGTCAGAGAGAAAGGGAGACACAGACTCTGAAACAGGTTCTAGGCTCTGAGCCGGCAGTCAGCACAGAGCCCGACGCGGGGCTCGAACCCACAAACCGCGAGATCATGACCTAAGAAAGTCGGACGCTTAACCGACTAAGCCACCCAGGTGCCCCAGGGATCTGGGGTTTTTAATTTAAGAATGTAGTCTGGTGTCTTCAGGCATCCAGAAACTGGAATCGTGCTCAGGTGTTCTTTATAAGTCACTTATGCCTTGAAGCCAAGGTGTCTAGGGCCAGTGGTCTGAAGAAGGTACATGACACCCTTGCTTGGTCACACCCTAAGTGTTATCTATTGTACTGGAAGCTTCAAAAGAAATCATTAACTCCTCAACCTTTCCAAGGTGGACATACATTATTTATACTATAAGGTATATGTAATGCAAGGGTACAGGTTCTAGAAAAAATACAAGTAAGAAAAGGAGCCAAAAAGGCAGTTCTTCATGGATTTCTTTCAGCTTCCCTGTATCAAAGGAAGCAGAATTATGAGTGCTAATGATATATTATTATAGAGTCAGCTTATTACCCATCTTGTTACCATTTACCAGCTGTGTGACCTGGAGTCAATTGAACTTTCTCTTCTTCATCTGTAAAATGACCATAATAATAATCACATCTGCCTCATAGAGCTATTGCAAGAATTACAAAATAAACCATGTAATGTATTCAGAACAACGATTGCAAAATAGTAAGCACTCAATACATTCTGGCTACTATTACCAGTAATATGATGTGAAAAGTGGAATGGAAAGTAAGTCAGTGTGTGCATAAAATAAGACAATAAGTTCAAATATTTAGAGAAGATTATTATTTCTTTTCTCTATATATTGAAAAATTTGCTCAAATTATTTTATATCTTAAGTAGGTGCTTTAGCAAATCATTTATTTGAAGCCTCCCATTTTAAGAAAGATAAAACTGAGATAAGAAATTGTAAAATATCATGTTTTGATCCCATAAGTAGTTCTGAGATTTCTCTACATGTAATATTCCATTAGATGGAAAATGTATGCCAACCTGCTTATATTTCAATAATATTTTTAAAGTAAATGATAAAATACATTTAGAATATTATTATTTTAGGTCAATATAAACTTCCATGCTTAGACTTTAAAGAACTTACTCTCTTAGATTTAAATTCTACCATTTCAGAGATTGGTGGAGGGAAAATGAAGAAGCTATAATTGACCAAAACTTATGAGAAAAAACTGAAAAAAAACTAAAAGAACTCGTGGTAGAGTCTATATTTCACTATTCCATCAGTTTACTTTCATTAAACATCCATGGAAGTTAGGTAAATTCAGAAAAAATCAAATGGCTCACCTGAGGGCAACCTTGTAAGCAGCCCTCATTTCCAGAAATTTTTGAAGATCTGTGATTTTGTATCTGTTTGGAAAAAGTGAAACCAAGGCCAGGGGCACTTCCTGTTGTGATTTTTGTAGATGCCATTGCCGGCCCAGTTTCTGTCAGCTAATCATGATAAAAACCTTGGAACGATGGATCATAAGACTAACGCAAAGAAAGTGAGTTTTGCAGTGTTTCATTTTTGTTTGTCATTTCTAATGACAAGGCTTGCCTTAGGCTTTTTTGTGAGAGGGCGGTATCCTTAGGGCCAAGACTAGCTCTCTACTTTACCACAGCTGACAATTATCATTTTCTCTGTTGGGGCAAGATATCACTGAACCTAGCACCTCATTTTCCTCTTATCTCCCATTCATAAGCCCTAAGGACAGCACAGCACCATTAGTAAAATTATCTTAAAGGAAGTTAGTAAAATGCAGAAAAGGGAAAAGAAAATGAGTTTATCTTCAGAAAGTTGGCTTTCATGTCATAATCTGAATACATTCCCAACCAGATTATGTGCTGTTGTGTTATTAGTTTGGATTTGCTGTTTTGTTTTTCCATCTAGGGGGTTGGGCAGTTATTATGGTACTCTGCTTTTCCTATAAGGGTTAATACTAACCATCAGAAAAGAGAAGGTAAAATGTAATTGCTTGGGAATATAAATTATAAAAAGATTCATGGGTATTGCTAAGAATATTTTGCAAAAATTACATTTTATCATTTTTTTCCAGAATTTTCTTGTTTTATTTTTAATGTTTATTTATTTTGAGAGAGGGCGTCAGGGAGAGGGACAGAGAAAGAGAAAAAGGCAATCCCAAGCAGGATCCCATGCTGTCAACACAGAGCCTGATGTGGGGGTTGATCCCACAAATCCTGACGTGCATCATGCATGACTTGAGCCAAAATCAAGAGGCAGATGTTTAACCGACTGAGCCACCCAGAATTTTATCAGTTCTAAATAAATAAGAAATTATAGCCAAATCCTGTTGAAAGATAAAATTGTACTTCGTAACTGAGCTTACACTGTGAATGGGAGTCCATTAGCAACAACCTGGAAGTGAGTACTGTCAGTATCCATCTAAGTTTGTCTAAAACATTATAAATTACTCTTAGCTAGTTAGAAAAAAATAGCACTTCAAGACAAATTAACTTATTAAACTTGGTTTAGCACTTAAAAAAAGCTGTCCTCATGTTAAATTAAAGGGTAATAAAAGTTTAAAAAATGTATATGCTAATATTATTCTAATATAAATCTATAAGTAATTGAGTAAACCTTTCCTGATGAATGCTAACAATGAGAAATTGGCTGCCAAACGTTATAATCCATTCAGAATTGGCGTTGACACATGTATTTAGCTCATTGGAATAAGAGTGAAAGAATCATTGTTTATATAGACAATGTCAGTTTTAATAACGAATTTCTTGGATATTTGATGTATCTAACAGTTTTTGTCACAACACAACTCAGAATTTGGAATAATTAAGTGTGCTTTATTATTGTTGAAGTTACGCCAATAATCTTTGAGAATTCAAATATTTCATCTTCAGGCCTGAATAATTTGCTTCTTTGACCTACATTCACAATACAGATAATAAAAGCATGATATGAATGATTACTTATTAATAATATAAGTTAAATTAAGCAGTGACTTTTTCCCCAAAGATGTCTTTCTTAATCATTTGACGGCTTTGCCTTCCATGATAATTGCAAAAACAGATTTTCCCATTATATTCATCTGCCTTTCTTCAACCCATAATTTTCCAGTCATGAACAAATGCATTCATTATCAACACTAAAATTGAGTATTAAGAAAGAAATTAAAAGTGTGGCATTGATATCACAAAATCAATTTGATTTTCATGAAATCATGATTAACTTCAATGGAAGTATGAAAAGTATTTATATCCTAGTAGATCTGTTTCTGCAAGAAGACTGTAGAGCTAATTTTATATCTCATCCCTGAGTCATAACTTTTTCCTGGTTCTTTAAGGTCCTCAGTGTTTTTCCAATCTGTTAGTGAATATCAGCATAACTAAAGTGGTGATATCTTTGTATATGTACAGTAATATTGACTTTAAGTATATTTTAATACAGGGGTGCCTGGATGGCCTTTTGTTAAGCACCTGACTTCAGCTCAGGTGATGATCTCATGGTTTGTGGGTTTGATCTCCACATTGGGCTCTGTGCTGACAGCTCAAAGTCTGGAGCCTGCTTCAGAATCTATGTCTCCCTCTTTTTCTGCCTCTCCCCCACTCATGTTCTACCTCTCTCTCTCTCAAAAGTAATTAAAAATATTAATATATATTTAATACAATGAGTTGTAATAAGTTTTACTATTAAATCATCAGGTAGAGTCTACAAGTGACAATGTGCTGTTATACGGATGGCTGATCAGCACATTCAAGCACAGCACCATGTATGAATCTTATTGTGACAGATCAGCAATATCACCTTCCTCACAACTCTTCCTCAAACTCAATTTTTGGAGGAGTTGGAATAAATGAAGGAATATGAGGAAAACTTTTTGTGCCCTTCAAAAAGGGCTAAATTTGAATGGTGAGAAAGAAGGAAGAAAAAAAGTAAACAAATCCAAGCCTTCTTGTCTAATTCTGTCATCATCACCAATGCTGCACCAACGCGACAGAAGGAAGGACTTGGACTTGGACTTACAGTGATAGAAGAAAGAAAGAGAGATGGAGGGGGGCAAGGGAATTAATGAGGAACAGACTTTAACCTTCTAGGCTAAAGTCTAGAAACATGAAAGACGACTTATAATATTGAGGAGACTTAGAAATGTCTGTTTCTATAAGTATTCTTCTTTTTTTTTCTTCTTTTTTTAAGTAGGCTCCATACCCAGCATGGAGCCCAATGCGGCTCTTGAACTCACGACCATGAGATCAAGACCTGAGCTAAGGTCAAGAGTTGGATGCTTAACCGACTGAGCCACCCAGGTGCCCGTGTCTATGAGTTTATTATTTTTTTAAATATTTATTTATTTTTGAGAGAAAGAGAGAGAGTGTGTGATCTGGGGAGGAGCAGGGAAAGAGGGAGACACAGAATCTTAACAAGGCTCCAGGCTCCGAGCTGTCAGCACAAACCTCAATGTGGGACTTGAACTCATGAACTGCAAGATCATGACCTGAGCCAGAATCAGATGTTTCATCAATTGAGCCACTCAGGTGCCCCTATTTCCATGAGTTCTAAAAGACGACAAAAGCAACTGCCGGAAACCACACATATTCAGTAATAATATTCAAATAGAAAGATAAAAACACTTTGTAATTCATTTGAGTGAAGCAAATAAGGTGAAATTCCTACAGACCTTTCTACAGAAATCAGATGTGAGAACTATTTGGAAGTTCCACTCTTTTCAAAAGCAAATAGCTGTGTTACCACAAGAGAAGTTCCCTGGTGTTAGGAGCCAACTTGACCATGAGGAGAGAAGGTGTGGAGACAGGGAGGTAAGGTAAAAACAAGCCTGTAACTGAGACTGGGGAGAGCCTCCAGCACAATCACAGAACTACAGCATTGCAAGGAGTAAGAAGCTGAGGCACAGTTAGTTGCATGTAAACTTTACAACCCTGTCAGGTGGTAGGAATAAGCAAGGTTGCCATGAGGTGAATGCATTCTTCTGGAAACATTCTAGTTACTTAAAATACAATAAAACAGCCAAATCTTAGTTGCTGGCATAGTGCTCATGAAACTGACCAACTCATACACCTTCTTCTGTGGACTTTTCATCATTAGGAGACTAAACCAAACAGAATCTGTCTGCAGTGAAACGTATAGGCTTGATGAGGAATAACTCCCTCCAAGATGTTAGAAACTTTTGTTCTTTCTTAAATCCACCAATATTTTAACTAAATGAAGAAGCTTTCTACTCCAAGCATACTCTTCCTTTGTCACAGAAGATGACTTCTTTCCTCAACAAATATGACATATTTTTCCTTACATCACTTTTTGGGGTGTTATTTGGTTCCGATAAATGGTGAGAAATTTCTCATTTAAAAAATGAGCCGCAGATCCAAGAAAACCACTTACACTGCTAAATAATCATAGCATTAATCTTTCTTCAAAAAATATTTAGTTTATACTATATGCAAGGCTCTGGTCTTAGTCTGGTATCAAGTAGTAGACCATTTCTGAGGGTCTAAATTATGATCTGTTATCAAACCACCAAACAATCTGTTTAAAATAACATTAGTTTGTTGTTACTCCCCCTGCCTGTCCATCAAACGTACTCAGAGGGGGCCAATGCGTTATGGTATGGTTGGAAATTAGGCAGATAGAGCAGCCTTCACTTCAAAGGTGCCCACTGTGGTGCAAGAGGAAAAAGTGCCTGATATGGTCCCACACTGGTAATTAAGTGCTTAATCACAGAAGTGACACACATCACTTCTGCTTGTAGGGCATTAGGTATAATTAATCACATGGCTGCAATGATCATAAAGAAACCAGGAAAGGCAATAATGCTGTGGTCCTGGAAAGCAGAGGGCTCAGAGTTTTTAAGTAACAGTGATCACAGTTACCACCGTAGAAGTGAGCGAAATAGGTTGTTTATCTTCCTGAAATTCACAACCTATGCAGGCATTCAGAAAATAGATAGGCAATCAAATGAGTGTATATTTCTAAGTTATTATGATGCTAAAAAGGAGCCTTTATTGTTAGAAAATAATGGAGAAAGGGTCACTTAAGTTAATATCTTTAAGGAAGTACATTTACCCTGAAATTGAAAGCATACAAAAGAGTGGCAAGAGTGTATTGAATGTATATTAGATTTAAGATGCATGTGTCACAGGTGGTAATATCAGATGTTAAATGCAGTAGTAACTAGTTGAGAATTAAAATAAAATGACATGGGAGGATCTTTTTTTTAATGTTTTAATTGTTATTTATTTTTGAAAGAAAGAGACACAGAATTCAAAGCAGGCTCCAGGCTCTCAGCTGTTGGCACAGAGCCCAATGCGGGGCTCAAACTCATGAAATGTGAGATCATTACCTGAGCTGAAGTCAGATGCTTAACCCAGCATCACCCAGGTGCTCTAACATGGGAGAACATTAAGCAGAAGCATTAAGCATGCAGATTGCAGATAACAATGCTCAAGAAAAATTAGCATAAAACAGATGTTTGGTTTGATGAATTAGGAAGCTCAATGAAGTCAAGGTTCTGGATAGAGCAATTTACAGTTTTATTTCTGGATTTTCCCTTATAGTAGAGGCTACACTGTACATTCTAGGATCGCCTATTGGACTGAATGACATTCTTTAGTAGGTCAGCTGTCTCCCTCTCTGGGAATGGGAATTACTATCAGCTGAAAAACAAAACAAAACAAAACAAAAACACGTTGCTTAAGGTCCTAACATCCCACACTACCCCTGACAGGGGGCAACCTATATCCAATGAGTATGAAGCCCGGACGTCTTCTCTACACCTGGAAAAGAATGCTAGATGTCCTAGCTGCAAGTTCCAGTTCCAGTTAGGTTAGCTGAAGCCTTATTGTGTCTATAACACATTCAACGTCTCCATTCACCAATTTTCCTTTATCCCCCTCCTGTTCCTGAGAGGATTTCCCCAAATTTCATTTCCCCAATAACATTTCTTGCATGTTTCTCTCTAAACATTTTTTTAATGTCTATTTTTGAGAGAGAGGGAGAGAGACAGAGTGCGAGTGGGAGAGGGGCGGAGAGGGGGACACAAAATAGGAAGCAAACTCCAGGCTCCGAGCTGGCAGCACAGAGCCCAATGTGGGGCTTGAACTCATGAACTGAGATCGTGACCTGAGCCGAAGTCATACACTTAACCGACTGAGCCCCCCAGGTGTCCCTCTTGCATGTTTACCTCTATTGCGGAGCCCATTCTAGGAACCTGAACTCCAGCAATTGGTTCCAGTGTTAAGAACTGTGAAGGTTCTGGGGCACCTGGGTGGCTCAGTCGGTTAAGTGTATGACTTCGGCTCAAGTCATGATCTCACATTTTGTGGATTCGGCCCCTGCATCGGGGTCTATGCTGACAGCTCAGAGCCTGGAGCCTGCTTCAGATTTTGTGTCTCCCCTGCTCACACTCTGTTTCTCTCTCTCTCTCAAAAATAAATAAAAACATTAAAAAAAAAGAACGGTGAAGGTTCTGCAATTTTTATGCCACCTGCAAACCAACTATTTAGCTTACCAAAGCTTCACAGATGTTGACAGAAGACATGAGGGTACTAGGACAGACACAAAGGACAGTGTATTCCTCAGAGCAATAACTGGAGCTAGGTTAGCGTTTGTGCACATTCCTCAGGCTCAGCTCCCACAAGGCTGCACGAGGAATCTCAGATGACACATTGCATGCACAGGGCAGTACAGTATGGAGAGAGGAAGCCCTAGTCTCCAGAACTGAGAATGGACAGCCAGCCTGCCTATGCTTTGCCAGCGGAAGACATTATCTTTATTCAACTGGACAGTAAATGAACCTTCCCTTTGTTCCAGGGAGAGACAATGTATCTTCAAAGACTATTTTCTGTACAGCATTCTGGAAAAAAATAGTCTGAAATAAAGGCAAGTCATTGGAGAATTGCATCTACACACCCAGGAGGCGTTCTGGAAAGATGGTAAAATGGATTTTCAGAACTGTTGATTCCTCCATCTGGCTAGCAGTGATGAGAGCAGCACACCGAGCACAAGATAACAGTGCAGCCATTAAAATATTCAACTGCCATGAATTGGGATGCTATGCTGGTGAAAGGATTGTATTAGCAAAGACAATATATTAGATGTTATAGAAAAATGGGTGAGATAAGTCATTATAAGATCAATGGAATTAGATATGTTTTGCTCAGAGCACTTGATGCTCTGGATAAATAATGATAGGCTGTGACAAATTGTCAGTTAGAAATCAAGTGTGTAAAAGCAACCAGAAAACAATTTGACTAAAACCTGGGCCATAGCCATCTTGGCAGGAAGGTATACACATGGCAAATATGCATACAAAAAGAAGCTCACCAGTATGCGTCATCAGGGAAATACAAATTGAAACCACAATGAGGTATGACTAAACACCTATGAGAATGGACAGAATCTGGAACACAGACAACACCAAATGCTGACAAGGAAGTAGAGGAATAAGAACTAACATACTGCTGGTGGGGATGGAGAAGGGCATAGTCACCTTGGAAGACAGCTTGGCAGTCTCTTAGGAAACTAAGTACACTCTTAACATATGATCCAGCGATCGTACTTCTCGGTATTTACACAAAGGAGTTGAAGCTTATGTTAAAATCTGTATGTAGCTGTTTACAGAACAAAATACCTTAAGCAGATGCCTACAGAAGTTATATTCTTAATTGCTGAAACTTGGAAGCAATAAAGACTTCCTTCAGTAAGCAAATGGAGAAATAAGGTGTGGTATACCCATCCAATGAAATATTATTTCGTGTTAAAAATAAATGAGCTCTCAATGAATGAAAAGACATGGAAAAATATTAGATTCATAATAGTAAGTGAAAGAGGACAATATGAAAAGACTAAATATTGTATGATGTTAACTGTATGATATCTTGAAAAAAACAAAACTATGTTAATGATAAAAAGATCAGTGGTTGCCAAGGATGGAAAGGGAAGTAAATAGGAAGAGTATGGAGGATTTTTAGGGCAGTGAATATTCTGCCTTACATTATAATGATGTATATATGTCATTATGCATTTATCCAAACCCATAAAATGCACAAAACTTAGAGTGAACTCCAAGGTAAACGGTGGATTTTGTGTGATAATGATGTGTCAGTATAGGTTAATCTTAAGCAACAAATGTACTGTTCTGATGAGTAATGTTGAAATGAAGAAGTTCATGCATGTGTGGAGGCAGGGAGGTAGGTGATCTCTGTTCCCATCTCTCAATTTTATTGTGAATCTACAAATACTCAAAAAAAAAGCCTTTAAAAAGTAATTGTGTAGGGACACCTGGGTGGCTCAGTCAGTTAAGTGTCTGACTCCAGCTCAGGTCCTGAGCTACGGTTTGTGAGTTCGAACTCCAGCCACCCCCCCCTTCCATCCCCTGCTGACAGCTCATAGCCTGGAGCCTGCTTTGGATTCTATGACTCTCTCTCTCTGACACTCCCCTTCTCACTCACTCTCTCTCTCTCTCTCTCAGAAAAAAAAATATTAAAAAAGGTTTTAAATTAATTGTGGATTTTAGAGGACTTACTTAGCAGCATTTAAAGAGACTCCTATCTCCTGCTGTCAGCAGGTAGAGAAAACGGAGCCCTAATATTTAATTTAAAGTGATGGAGCTCCTAGACAGGTCTGTTATGCCAAGATCGGGGTCTTGATTAAGAAAGAATGAGACACCATGATACATTATTGGGACATCTGAGTTGATGCACTTGAAAATCTTGAACCTTCAGATTTTCCTAAGCCCTCAACAATAGTCCACCCATATCTATTAAGATCTGAGCCTCCTTACTTGATGATAATGCAAGATAATACATTGCCCCTACCCCCACAAACTCCCTACTTCCCTTTCTGGAATTTAAGTCCCTAGCTAAGGTTAAGTCACAGCCAGAGAAGTGCTGAGACATAAGAGAAGAATGGAAGGAAAGGGACCACACCCTGAAGAAAGGGAAATATGTAGCATTCATGTCCTAGCATAAGCCAGGAGGGCACAGCATCTGGGCTCTATTTTGAGTCTGCTGGAATAAGTAGGCAATGGCAGGCTAGAAGATAAGGTTGAGTAAGGGAGAGTTTATTGATGTGTGAGCACTTGTCTGGAATTCATAATTTATCACTCTGGTAGGAATCCTGGGAAGCGAGACAAACACGGTACTCAGAGGTCTCCAAGAAGATTGGAAAATTTTACAGGATAAATTAAGTGAGTTAGAGATCCCAGAACTGCTGTGGCAGAAAGGAACACAATACTAAGAAAAATGGGCATGCCATATTGCACATGCTATGTAAGCTTGGAGAATTGGCCAGAAAAAATAATTTCACTAGAAGACTTGCAGGACAATCCTTTCACCAAAGCAATCAAGAAGGGACTGTAGAGAAAGGCATCTGCGTGACTGAGAACCAAAATTGCAGCTCTTTTCTGTAGTCCAAAGCTGAAGGTATAAAATGCTGTTACTGAACTGGGCTCCCTGGTGACAATATATACGAGAGGAGCCCCACAAAATAGAAGCCAAGAGGTGTTACTTCACAGTTGAGCCAGGTGAGCACATTATCATAATGAGATGCAAGATTGTTATGCCAGCTGGCTCCCAAAGGGGACAAATCTTCCATCATGGGACCCAGCAAGAGTCATATTGAACTTTAAGCTATAGCAGCCATCTGGGCACTTTCGATTCCTCAACCAAAAGTCTGGAACGCATGAAAAAAGTCTTCATCCTGGCGAGGATAATTAACCCTGATTAACAGGGGGAAGCAAGCTGCTGTTAAACAATGTGGATAGGGACAAATGTATTTGGCAAGTAGATGATCCACATCTCTGTATCTTGGGACTCCATGGCCCAAGTTTGATATAATTCTGTGTGCCAGAGTCCAGCTCCTGCTGGGTCCAGGGGTCCCTGAAGGATGGACGGTGTTGGCAAAGGAGGGAGTGAGAGAGCCCCAAGATCCTTTCTGATCACCAGGCAGGCATCTCTGTCCTGTCGGTTTTGGTGTCTTTATTTATAGGTCAAAGGTTAACATGGCATCAGAAAATGGAATTTTTACAACGGATAGATCTTTGTGATAAGATGTTTTTGGAAAATGTACAGAAACATGTTTTACAGAAATATTCTTGCAGAACTGCCCCAATTATAACGAGGTTGAATAACTAAGAAACTAACAGGGTGTTCACATTTTAATAACACTAAGATTAAGTCATAGGTTTGTAGATACTCTTATCCATCCTGATCACAGATGCCAGGGTAAGGGAAGGTGTTTGTGGAATGTAGGCCTTAGAGAAAGGACTGCTATACAACATCAGTTAGCAAAGGTATATGTGGTAACTGATGTTCTGTTCTTATCTGTTCCTTCTCTCTAAGTTAGGCTCTTTGTCTCCGGGCAAGATTTGGTTTTCCAGTTATATTCTTTATGGCACTGGAGAGCCAGCCATAACTTTAAAGTTTAGCTCATTTCCAATACATAGAATAGCCTCTTCGAGTACATTTACCTTTGTGTCTAGTTTTATGATTTCTTGAATAGCTAGGGCATGAGAGACATTTTTGGTTAGCTGATTTACATGTTGAGCTGTATGAACCTCTTGGATTAAAGCAAGGGTAGAAACAGAATTGTACATATAAAGGTCAATCTTTTATGAGTAAGGGTCATTAGCCTATTCATAGCTCAAGGGAAAGTATGGAGGGAAACAGGACCTTCTGGAGACACGATGTCTGTTCCCATAATTGAAAGAAGTTCCCAAAATAAGTTCCTTTGCAAGATGCAATCATCATACCAGCGCCAGAATAAGGGGATAGGTCACTCCTGATATTGATCAACAAGGTACCTTGGGGAGGTCGGTGCTCAAGCAGAAATAATTGAGTGGGGGGTAGATATCAGTCATCATCTAATTGGCAAGAGACCGTGCAAACTTGCTTGAACCTCACCAGAAGTTTTCTCAACTAATGGGCCCAAATGGCTCTCAACATCTGTCAGTTCCATCCCCACAGCCTGGGAATGAGGCAGTAATTAGGAATACAGATGCTTTGAGAATGAGAGTCTTTGTCATCCCACCAGGTAAGCCATCCAGATAAGTCGAGGTGCTGAGACTGAAGGAGGACCCAGAATAGGTAGCAGAAGGAGGAAAAATTGCTTGTGAATTGTTGCCCCAAGAACTGTGAGTGCTGGGTACTGGGGAGAGACATGTCTCCTGGTCCTGGGTCCCACTGTATATAGCTCTGTGCCATTTCAGCTTCAGAATGGAGGCCTATTATTTTTTTAAGTTTATTTATTTATTTTAAGAGGTGAGAAAAGAATCAGAGAGAGAGAGAGAGAGAATCCCAAGCAGGATCCACGCTTTCAGTGCAGAGCCCGACATGGGCTCAAACCCATGAACTGTGAGATCACGACCTGAGCTGAAATCAAGAGTTGGCCACTTAACCAATTAAGCCACCCGGGGACCCCCGAATGTAGGCCTTTTTGGAACAGCATTTTAACCTAACTTCTCTCTCTGGCCAATAAAGAAGTTGTCTTCCCTTCCTTTAATGTGTTATTTCTGGGACCACTTCACAATATTTTTTTCTGCGTTCTGCTGAATCCAACCTGAAGCAGCCCTCACAGACAGAAGATGGCTAATGAAAACTCCGAAGATCACATCCTACTATAATCACTTTTTGTCGGAGACCGGCTCTGTCCGGGTCTAGGGGTCCCTGAAGGATGGATGGTGTCAGCGAGGGAGGGATGAGAGAGCCCCGAGAATCTTTCTGGTCACCAGGCAGGCCTCTCCACTCTGACTGGGGCTCCACTTTATTTTATAATTAAGTGTTTGGGGTACGGCACAGAAGTGGCATTTGTCTTAGACAATGATTTCTGATGACAAACTTCTTTGATATGGAAGAATTTCCAGAACATAGATTTGTAGAAGACTCTTACATAACCTTTATCAATAGTGATTTAGGTAGGTGATTTAGATGCTTACCCTATGGGGAAGGAAGGTATCTTCAGCATACCAGACAATGTTTTTAGCATAAAAAGGGTGAAGTTACTTCTTTGTGAGCAGGGGTCAATAGCTTGTTTAAGGAGAAGTATTAAGAAAAATAGGTCTTTCAGGAAACACCTTTGCTCCCATAAACACAAAAGAAGTCCTCAATAGGTTTCTTCACAGGGAGCAATCAGCATATTCAAGGCCAGAATAAGTCACTCACAAATGCCTTGGGGGGCTAGTACTCCAAGTAGAAACAATTGGGTGGGGGTGGATATCTGTCCTTAACTCTAAATTAGGCTCTTTGTCTCAGAGCCAGACTCAATTGTAACTCTTGTGTTCTTAGCCCCCTTTATTATGTAAGTCTTGGATCTGCAAGGCCCAGAGGAAGAGCCTTTTGACAATCATCCACATTGCTTTCATCTAAAATCTGTTTTGAAAAGGCAGGAATATGCTTTTCCTTACGAGGAATCTGTGTAGGGAATATCGGTCTGACCTGGAATATTGTGAGGCCTGGTCAATACCAGCAGGCTCATTTCCAACATGAGACAGTAGTAACAGAAGGAGATACCAGTTTTCAACTCTCATGGCAGGAGCTGTGCAAACGCTACCATTTCCTCACTGTGACTGTTGTCCAGCAAGGCCGGTGTGGCTCCCAGCAACTTTCAAAGGCAGGAATAACATGGGAGTGGTGGAGCCAGTGGTCAGATCAGTCAGAAGGCTATTGCACATGAGAAAAGGCTGTGGCTTGGAGAAAAGACTGTGGATTGAAACTGTGCTGATGTGATGGAAACTGAAGGTTTAATTTTGAGGGATGTTCAACAGTTATAAGTGGTAGATTAGAAACTATCTATGAAAGAATGATAAGGTGGTTAGGATGAGGTGTATATGTTCAATCAAAGCAAAATATTTTTTTGAAACAAATCAGTTCATATTTTTAAGATATTTTTATTTTTATACATTTAAAAAATATTCTATGTATTTATTTTGCGAGAGAGAGAGAGAAAGCAAGGGAGGGGCAGAGAGAAAGAGAGAGAGAGTGAGAGAATTCCAAGGAGGCTCCAAGCTGTCAGTGTGGAGCCCAATGTAGGACTTGAACTCACAAACCATGAGACCATAACCTGAGGTGAAACCAAGAGTCAGATGTTTAACCAACTAAGTCACCTAGGCACCCAAGTTCAGTTCATATTTTTGCCTTTTCCATTGTTAATTAAAAATATTTTCTTGCCACAAGAACAACACTAGTAGCAATAATGTTGAGATGAACACATGAAGATATATTTTCATGTCATTTACATGTCATTTAAATTAGTTTTATGGACTATTGCTTTGCTAGCATATCACTCTTTTTCAAGACTTCTGATATTTTGGGGCTGGTGTGCCTTTCAATCATTTTATAAACAACCTTCAACCTTCTCACTCATGTTTCCGTTAAGAAATTCAATAAACAGGAAACAATATAGATTAGCTAGAGAGCTGTGAAATTCACACAAAGACTAAATTCTGTGCTACCAAACTTCAAACTGTTTATGCCTTTCCCCTCATTCCTTAGGGCCGAAAAGATCAGAGACCTAGGTTAGGACCGTAGCTGGTAGTTCTTTAAGCCCGTTCTATCATATGAAAGTTCATGCCAATGTGAACAGGAAACTGGCTGTTCTGTTTACTGTCTACTTGTGATCTATTTAAATATATCTGTAGACGTCACCTTCTTTGGAGGGTGAGTGACCTCTTATGAAATCTCCAAAATCATGTGTACCTTGTTGGTGCTACTTCATTATAATAATTAAGGTTCATGATTAGCTGGAACATAATTCTGCAAGGCTGTAAATCAAAACTTTGAAATCTGAGTCACATGATGACCAGAGCTGGCAAATAAAAGGTCCAATTATAGAGTAAATATCTCATGTGTATTGACTTCAGCAAAGTTCTATTTACTTAAATAAGTAATCATTTAACACAGGAAAACAACATTCATTTTTGTTTTGGTAATGAATTGTAAAATGAATGCATTCTCACAAGAAGATTCTTTAGGAAGTGCATCATACACTTCTATTGGCTGTGGTGGACTGGCACACTCACATCTGCGCCCAGAGACTGTGACTTTATCAACTGAAAAAAAGGGAGAAAAGCAGCTGCCGGAGTGGTTAGCAGAACTATGAAAAAGAAATCATAATTTTGAACCAGCATTTAAAAATGTTTGAATATTTATTTTAAGGATGTAGAGAAGTTACTGGAGAATAACAAACACATCATGCTTTGACTCATAAGAGGAGTTTGTGGGAAAATGATAAAATCAGATTGAGGATTCCAGAGAACAAACTTTAATTTCCCCAAATATTGTTATGTTGGTATCCTAAATTAGAGAAGAAAATATAACAGAGAAATTTCTAAGAATTGCCCTAACTTATTTGTTTAAACCTTTCATCAACATATAACCATGTATCTATATGTCCATACATATGACCGTGTGTGTGTGTGTGTGTGTGTGTGTGTTTGTGTGTGTGTCTATATGATATAGTGGATCTGGGTGAAGGCAAATATCCTTTTACCTCATGTGCAAGGAAATGAATATTATGAATATGTCAACCTTCTTAGGCTTTTCTGTCCCCTCACTCTTTCCAGCTCTGGGAAGGAGTGAACTAGCATCTGAAAATCTCCAGAACGAACTGGCATCTGCACTTCTCCACTGAACAGGAAACTGACATTTAGCCAGCTCTGCCTGAAGCTTCTCTACTTCTGTGGCTTTGTATTAAGATGCCTATGTTTGCTAAATACCTATATAAAGGTCTCTTACAGTTTTCTCAATCACAAAATTGACACAGTAATTGACCTGTTTATCTCCTGAGTCCTTTACTCAGAGTTCATACTCCTGAAGAAGATGTGCTGCAGATCAAGTCCTATAATGGTGACTAGGAATATGACTGCTAAAGTCAGACCACCATGTCCAGATCTTAGCTCCAGTACTTACTACATCTGTGAATTTAGTCAACTCACTTACTGTCTGTTCCTGAATATGCAAAATGAACTATGAAGAGTATCTGGCCTTCCCAGGCACATAACAAGCACTCACTCAATGTTATCTGTATGTATATCAAGAAAGTGTGCTTTGTGATCTCAAGCATGCAGCCTCTTTAATATACACAAATTAGGTTTTGTTATGCTTATAACAAATGGCAAATGGACTAAACTCTTTAAAATGTGATTAACATATATTGGGATAAAAGATAATTTCTAGATTTTTAAAAATTTATTGGAAAGTGTGAGTTGAAAATGATTCTCAGGAATCTTCAGTTAAGTTTGCATGACATTTAAAAGGTAGGTAAATATACTTCTCTGGGATTAGGTAAAGACATATAAATTAGTAATTCTTTCTAGTTTAAAGAATTGCAATATGACAAAAATTGAACTTAACCTCATCACTTTGTGATTTTTGAATAAGGAAATATAAATTTCTTTTTTCTATAATACAACAAAAATGATTTAATAAGTAGAATGTGTGAAAAGTTTTGAGGCTTAAATAGAATATTTTCACAGTGAAATCTAATATCATCATCAGTTTCACACAACAGAAGGTAGTTAAAATATATGCTAATCATGCTTAAAATGGCAAACTTATGAATTAATATCAGTGTCTTCCAAAATATGTTTTATAATTTTGGAAGTTTTCATGGAAGGTTGATTGTATTTGCTGAATTTTAAAATATGAGTTCAGGCAAAAGAATTGGTGTGAAACAAGTTAACAATGAATCTATTTCAAAAGAGCTTATCTATTTTTCTAAACACTGTTTTTAGTTTATACTTCATGCTTTGTAGAAATTTTCCATGTTTCATTATAATTAAACTGAATTCTTTTTCATTCACTAAAGGAGACACTTTTTTTTTAAATTAAATGTTTATTTCCTGTAAATATATAAGGCATTTTCTGCTCATTTACACTGGTGCTCAGTTTATTTGGAGAAGTATACATGACATGTTTTTCCCCTTATGACCCCACTTTAGATAAGGACTCAACCACTTTTTCTGTTTCAAAGTTATTGCAAATGCTTCTGGAGCTAGATTGTGAAAATTAATAAATTAATATAACTGCTTATCTATCTTACAATTAAGAATAAATCAAATTTCTCAATATAACTGTCTGATAGTAAGAGCCTTTAACAATTCTTTCCTACTTCTCACTAATTAAACAATGATTGTATCATTCTTAAAGTGTATATATATACATATACATATAATTAGCTATATATATATATTTATACACACACACACACAATGCGTTTATAAAATATATGTCAAAATCTCCCATATAAATTTTGTCACATGATTACTCTAGAAATATTTCCTGATTTAATACACACAGAGCTTTCTTCTGAGATGGGAAAGCTATTAGCAAGTCATTACTTCTATTTAAAAAGCCACATAAATCAGATAAATAACCTTTTTGAGAATAGAAATAGTAGGAATACACAAAGGCTTCAGAGAAGAGTGAACTGTGCAGAGGTAATCTGAATTCAACAACTGGAGTTATTTCATATACTAAACAAGGGCAAGTTTCAAAGCACCCAAGGTAAACTGCTGGGGACAAAACAAACTAATGAACTTTTGAAGGATATATTGAATAAGGTAGTTCATAGGCTGTTTTTTCCTTCAGTTACCTGCTGAAATTTAGGGCTATACAACTTAAGCAGGAAGCTAAATTCCTAAGTAAGAAGACACCGAAAAGCAAAGCAGTTTATTTGCATTTTTATGGAACAAAATCCAGAAGGACCATATGGAACACTCAGACTCTCAACTGAGAACACCTAAGAGTTAGTAGAAACCCGGAGGCAGAGTAAGCATTAGCAGTGCACCAACCCAACTGACAGTAAGCACAATCCCTGATGAAATAAAAGATATCTACAACCATTTTATCACTCTAATAGAGGGAATATTATATTCTCTCTGGAAGAATGTAGCATCCTTTGGGGTCTTCCTATTTTTTGTACAAAATATACTGTTGGGAGCCATTCTGAGCCCACTAGTCGAGAAAACTCTTAGTGAGGTTAAAGCAAGTTTGCACGGTCTCTTGCCAATCAGATGATGACCGATATCCAACCCCACTCAATTATTTCTGCTTGAGCACTGACCCCTAGGGTACCTTGTTGATCAATATTGGGAGTGACTTGTCCCCTTATTCTGGCCCTGGTATGATGATTGCACCTTGTGAAGGAACTTATTGTGGGAACTTCTTCTTTCAATTATGGGAACAGACATCGTGTCTCCAGAAGGTCTTGTTTCCCTCCATAATTTCCGTTGAGCTATGAACAGGCTAATGATCCTTACTCATAAAAGACATGTACAATTCTGTTTCTACCATTGCATTAGTCCAAGATGTTCATACAGCTCAACATGTAAATCAACTAACCAAAAATGTCTCTCATGCCCTAGCTATTCAAGAAATCATAAAAGTAGACACAAAGGTGAATGCACTCGAAGAGGCTATTCTATGTATTGGAAATGAGCTAAACTATTTAAAGGTATGGTTGGCTCTCTGGTGCCTTAAAGAATATACCTGGAAAACCAAGTCTTGAGCAGAGAAAAAGAGCCTAACTTAGAGAGAAGGAACAGATAAGAGCAGAAGATAAGTGACTACATACACCTTTGCTAACTGATGGTGTATAGCAGTCCCTTCCCTAAGGCCTACTTTCCACAAACACCTTCCCTTACCCTGGCATCTGTGATCAGGATGGATAAGAGTATCTACAAACCTATGACTTAATCTTAGTGTTATTAAAATGTGAACACCTTGTTATTTTCTTAGTTACTCAACCTCACTATAATTGGGGCAGTTCTGCAAGAATATTTCTGTAAAACCTGTTTCTGTATATTTTCCAAAAACATCTTATCACAAAGATCTATCCATTGTAAAAATTCCATTTTCTGATGCCATGTTAACCTTTGACCTATAAATAAAGACACCAAAACCGACAGGACAGAGATGCCTGCCTGGTGATCAGAAAGGCTCTTGGGGCTCTCTCACTCTCACTCTCTCGCTGACACCATCCATCCTTCAGGGACCCCTGGACCTGCCGGAGCCGGCTCGGCCTCCAACAATATACTACATTCAGTAAGACAAATCAATAAGACACGCCACATGACCAAAAAATATGACAAAATCAGGTCCCAAGGGGAAAAAAAAAACATTTTCAAGGATTATACAGGTGTTCAAGATCAGTGACAAAGTCTTTAAAAGACATATGACTAAAACTAGTCAAGAAATAGACAAAAAGATGCAGAATACAGTGGAGAAATAAATATTTTGCTATAGAATTGAAGGGTACAACAAACAATAAAATAATCATGCTGGAATTGAAAATTAAATATTTGTAATGAACTGTCAAATGATAGGTTTCACAATGAATTAGATACCACTTTAGTCAGAGATGGCTAGCTCAAAGATATACCAGTATCAATTATATAAACTGAAGCACAGAGAAGTTCATTAAAAAAAGAAAAGTGTGTTAACACATACGGGACACAAGAAAACACGTAATTAGAGTTTCAGAGGTTAAAGAGGAAAGTGAATAGTACCAAATATTATTTGAAAATATATTATCTGGAGGTATTTTCAAAAACTCAAAAGACTGCAACCCAGATTCAAATGTTCTATAAATTGCAAATGAGAAGAGAAGGAGGAAGAAGAATAAAGAAAGACTAGGAAGGAGGAGGAAAGAGGGGGAGGAAGAAAGAGACAGGGAGGGGGAAGGAGGGGAAAACATATAAGAAGCAATAGTATAACTATCCTTGGATTTCCCAGTGGAAATAAAAGAAGACATGGATAGTGGAAGGATACATTCCAAGTGGTGAAATAAATAATTACTAAACTATAATTCCATACCAATGAAAGTATTCTCAACAATAATGACACAGTAAATGTTCATGAAAACAGAGAATTCATTATCTAAAAAGGATGAAGAATGACAGACTTGTAACTATGTTGGTAAGAAAAATATATATTTACTGAACAAAGCACTAACTGTAATGTGTTAAAAATATAAATTTATTTACTATTATGATTATGATTATTATATGACAAAGTAAGAAACACCAAAAATCTGTCTCCTTACCTATACACAGCAACTGAGCTGGTACAATCTGTCTGGTGTAACTATTTTGGAACTCTGTAACGTATTGAAGACTTACAACTTTCAGTCAAGGCTTAGATAGTAAATTTGGCTAATTTTCATAAGTCAGATTTCAACACAGTGGCACCATCCCTCACCCCTCAGCCCTAAGTCAGGCACCTGCGCCCTTGTTGCTGGAGCAGTTTGCACACAGCGTGTGGAAGCTAGGGTGGACAAAAGTACCCAAACATTGAGGGTGTATGCTCTGATCACTGATTGCTGCTCTGATCACCGGGGTGCAGACATGGAAGTGACCAGCTCTTGTTACAATTCCACTCAGATCTCAACCGCCTCCTTTGGTGGCTGTAAAATGACTTTTGGGACATTTAAAAGGTTGGCGCTTTCTTCTTTCTGTCTTCTCACTTTACCCTTCTTGGAGCCATATATAGAAGACTAGGACATTGAAAAGGAACTGCATAATCTATGGAAATTAGACACAAACCGTGCATGCCCAGAAGAAGGTGCAGGCTCAGAAAAGACCTGAGAAGATCTTCAAGATTACACTTTAGACTGATCCTCAGTACAGAGACAACTTACAACAACAATTAAAAAAAAAAAAAAAGGCCAAAACAACAATAAAACCCCAGGAAATCCTGGGGAAGGAAAAGAATCTGATGTCACTCACATGATTTGATTCAAGTGTCCAGTTTTCAACCAAAACATAACAAAGGCATACAAAGAAACAGGAAAGCATGGCTCCTTCAAATGTCTTACAGATGCTCAAAAAAGTAAAGGAAGACATGGAGAGAGTTCAGAAGACTATGAATAAAATGGAAACATCAATAAAGAGATAAAAAACCAAAAAGAAAGCAGAAGAAATTCTGTAGCATAAAGTACAATAATAGATGAAGAATTCACAGAAGTGTTCAAAGGCAGACTTGAATAGACTGAACAATCAGTGAACTTTCCTGAAAAATAGAACAATGAAATTATCAAGTCTAAGGAATAAAAAGAAAAAAAGGAGATTGAAGAAATAGGAGCAGAGCCTAAGGGACCTAGGACACCATTAAGGGGACCAATACAAATTTCCTGAAGTAGGAGAGAGAGAGATAGGGGCAGAGAGAATATCTGAAGAAATAATGACTGAAAAGTTCCAAAATCTGATGAAAGACATGGATATAAACATTTGAGTGATTTCTGTAAGAGTTTTGGATGAGTTGCATTTAAATTGGTAGACTATGTATGGGGCACCTCGGTGGCTCAATTTGAAAAGCCTCTGACTCTTGATTTCAGCTCAGATTATGCTCTCACAGTCATGAGATCCAGCCTTACGTGGGACTCTGAGTTGACAGTATGGAGCCTGCTTAGGATTCTCTCCCTCTCTCTCTGTCCCTGCCTCACTCATGCTCGCTTGCTCTCTCTCTCTCTCTCCCTCTCAAAAAATAGATAAAGATTAAAGAAATAATAATAAAATAAAATGAATTGGTAGGATGTGTAAAACATCATGGCCTCCATAATATGGCCTCTTATCCAAGCATTTAAAGGCCAGAGTAATACAAAAGTTTCATCTCCACCAGGAACAAAAAGTTTTCTTGCTTGACAGTCTTCAAACTGAATCATTGGCTCTTTATGGTTCTATACCAAACTAGATGATTTTTGGACAGGGACTATGGTGGAATCAGCTGTACAGATTTTGGGCTTACTAGTCTCCTTAATGGTGTGGAGACTGGTAATATTATCTATCATATTGCAATGAAGACCTCTGACCCTAATACACTGGCAGTGAACGTGTCATTTTTCTCAAAGCAATGGAAAGTCTGAGAACCAGCATTCAACCAGGTATTCAAAATCAGAATTAGAAGAACATGATGATTAATTTTCTTTGCTTTCAGAATAAGCACATGATGCTTAAACTGTATTTTCACATTACACATCATTGTTTGGTTCTATAATCAGCCAAAGTACACAGGATTTGCTTTAAACTCTCAAATATTCAATTCTTTCTGTGTTCCATGTCATATTTGGAGCTCATAGTATCCTGTTTTAAAATTGAACTTAAATGTGTAAGCATAGCATAGAAAAAACATTTCTAAAACAAAATAAAGATTATTACATTATTTATTATTATGTTACTTGAAACATGAAAATAGCTTATGAGTACAACAGACTAAAGAGACATAGAAAGATATTTACTTTTTATCTCAATTTTGGTTTATGCAAACATAGAATATATTTTAAATATGCTTTCAACATAATATTCTTTGTCTAGAAACAGCTGTGTTGAGAGAATTGGTGATTTTTTTTGCCTGAAACTAGAAAGACAAGTATTACTTTTTATATGCTTTTATATTGCTTTTAGTTGACGATGACATTTAAAATCTCATTTGAAGCATAGTATAACTATTCAAAGTTTGTTAGTGGGAAGAGCATTTAACTGAACAATCATCATGTCAGATACATAAAGTTGTAGGCAAAAGATGAATAAAAATTAAAAGCAAAAGGAGAGAGGAGGTAAAAGGAATTTAAATGTTCCGATATTCTAGAATTTCCAGAAGAGTGTTCAAAGTAATTTTTATACTACATTTTGTAAAGGGAACATATGGTAATATCTATGATAATCACTAAACAAAAAATAAAATCATTCATAATTAAAAATAGATTAAAAAATTGAATAGTAAAAATATTTTATTAATCCAAAAGAGGCCAAGAAACAAAGAAAAACTGAATGTAAAATAATTGAAAGCAAATAGTGTGTGGTGGATGTCAAATTAAACATAAAGTACTTTAAAATTAATAGACAAAAACTTCCAATTAAAAAATAATTTTATGTTATCTCAACTTCCTGTTAGATAGCCTCGTTCCTTTTTTCGTGACTTAGCAGTTGGGTGTCTATGGATTCGAGTACACCTGTGTAGGTATAACAAAGGCTCTTCCATTTATAGAATTCCATTTTAGTCATCCCTCTCTAACTGCTTTCTCGTGAGCCCAAATCCAAGGTTCCTCCAACCCAGAAAAGATGTACACACAAGGAAAAGTCTTAAATAAGTAGCAAGTTCTTCATACTGGTATGAAAGAAAAAGCATAGAATTATTAGAATTAATATACTTTAATTTTAAAACTATGTACTCAACAAGAATTAATACAGGTGACTGTATAACCCCATGCAATATGCCACGTATGGTAGTCAGAAGTTTGTTTAAATGTCAGCTCTTAGATTCTTGGCCTTTGGGGAGAATTGCACTATTTTTCCTATGTTAGAACATGAGAAAACAAGGGAAGATATCTGTTGATTCAGAGACAACTCCAAATAGTGATTGATTTGGAAGATTTGGAATCACAAATAAATCACTTATAACTTGAGTACTATATGCAGACAATTTACTGCCTATTATTTTTTATGTATATGTTATTGGCATAGGTACCACTTCTTCAACATTTGGATTTATTTCATGTTTTAACAGTTGCCTTTTCTTGAAAAATTCTGAATATTTAGTGATGCCATGCCAGCATCCATTTTTACAATTCCTTGAAGATGAGTTTCCCAGCTCCTTTCTTCCTTTTTCTTCCTTTCTTCCTTTCTTCCTTCCTTCCTTTCTTTCTTTTTATCTTTCTTCCCTCCCTCCCTCCTTCCCTCTGTCCCTCCCTCTCCTTCCCCCCTCCCTCTCTCTCTCTCTCTTTCTTTCTTTCTTGTTTATTTTTGAGAGATAGAAAGAGACAGAGCAAGAACAGAGATGGGACAGAGAGAGGGAGACACAGACTCCAAAGCAGGCTTTAGGTTCTGAACTGTCAGTACATACAGCACAGAGCCCGATGCAGGGCTGGAGCCCATGAGCTGTGAGATCATGACCTGAGCACAAATCTGTCACTTAGCTGCAGAGCCATGCAAGTGTCCCTTCCTGCTTTTTAAAAGATCAATGTGCTTGACTACTAGCCACAACCTTCATGACTGCCTGTGTTCTCTGATAACAAGACTAGCTAAGTGTAAGCAGTAATTTATCATTTTGATTACAATGTTGCTTGTCATAAAGTTATATTTTAAATTGTGTAAAAACACTTTTTAATTTCTATATTATGATTACAAAACATGAGAAAATAAAATCTAGCCCAACAGTGGCACAGATTTGAAGAATAATCCAGTCTACTTTTCACATGAATTTTACCTTATCATAAATATTTGAGTTCATTAACATAATATCCAGTGGCCATGGTTTTCTGAATGTTTTTCCAAGTCTAATATTTTGACAGTTGATTCTTTTGTATTTGAATGATGCTATTTTCTATAAATAAGTAATCTTTATACATTTTTTTCTACTCATACTACATCATGATTATGCTAATCATGAATGAATGCTTTTGACTGAAATTAGTGACCAATTTGGAGAGGTTTTGAAAGGAGTGTGGTGCAAGGAGTGAAGATACTACCACCTTAGGCTAGATAAATAGTGTCTTAGGTTAAGATGGGTGATTCGACAAAATTATTGATTTTTTTTGTAAACTTAATGCTATTTGAGATAAGACAATAAATAGATACATGGAATTGATCATATTGATTTTCTGTTATTTCAAATACTATAAAAGCAGGACAAGGGTAGAATCACAGCAAACTTATAGTCTTGGTTAGAGGTTTATATGAAGTAGACACATACCTCAGTAAACACTAGAGGTGTGTTACTGACCATTCCAGAAAAATTCGAAGGATTAGATTTTATTCAAAAAGTGAAGAAATATAAGATGTCTAATATCTTAAATGCTATTAGGAAAATGTTTGTCTTAAAATTTGGAATTGTTTTCAACCAGGCAAACATGTACTCCCCAAATAATATTTATCATACTTTTAAAAGTCAGTTTGCATGTCCTGAGTGCCCGGTGGCTCAGTCGGTTGAGCGTCCGACTTCGGCTGAGGTCATGATCTCACAGTTCGTGCAGTCTGGCATAGGACTCTGTGCTGACAGCTCTGAGTCTGGAGCCTGCTTTGGATTCTGTGTCCCCCTCTCTCATTGCCCCTCCCTAGCTCATGCTCTGTCTTGCTCTGTTTCTCAAAAATAAATAAATGTTAAAAAATAAGTAAATTTGCGGGGTGCCTGGGTGGCTCAGTCAGTTAAGCGTCCTACTTCGGCTCAGGTCATGATCTCACTGCTCGTGGGTTTGAGCCCCGTGTTGGGCTCTGTGCTGACAGCTAGCTCAGAGCCTGGAGCCTGCTTTGGATTCTTTGTCTCCCTCTGTCTCTGACCCTGCCCTGCTCACGGCCTCTCTCTCTCTCTCAGAAATAAATAAAACAATGAAATAACAACTGACACAGAGAGACTTGCACTTGACCCAATTATATAGGCAATTATGACTCTAATACTACAGCTCTAAATAATCATTCACTTGCAACTCTATATATAAATAATCATTCACTTGCAACTCTGTATAGTTCAGAATCTAACTCTATATAGTTAGATTCTTAGATATTCACTTTTTGTAAAGTAGGCTCCACAACCAAAGTGGGGCTTATATCACAACCCTGAGATCAAGAGTCAGATGCTCCACCCAGTGTCAGCCAGGCACCCCTAGATACTCACTTTTATTTTATTTTTTTTTAATNGACTAAGCCACCCACGCGCCCCTAGATACTCACTTTTAAAATGATGTAGTCAAAAGAAGAAATCTTTGGAAAGAACTATAAAGTTTAACTAATACATATCCAGGAGCATCTGGCTGGCTCAGTCAGTAGAGCTTCTGACTCTTGGTTTTGGGGTCACAGGTTCGAGCCCCATGTTGGGTGTAGAGATTAAAATTAAAATCTTAAAAAAATCAATATGTATGCACATTAAGAACATTCCCATTTTATTTTAAAACTATAGCTTGAATTAAAATGGTTAAGGAAACACACAAAACTAGTTCACTTGAAACAATGGAAGTATTGGGGCACCTGGGTGGCTTAGTCGGTTAAGCGTCCAACTTTTGCTTAGGTCATGATCTCGCAATTCGTGGGTTCGAGCCCCGCGTCTGGCTCTGTGCTGACTGCCAGCTCAGAGCCTGGAGCCTGTTTCAGAGTCTGTGACTCCCTCTCTCTCTGACCCTCCCCTGCTCACGCTGTCTCTCTCTCTCTCCTAGAAATAAATAAAACGTTAAAAAATTAAAAAAAAAAAGAAACAATGGAAGTATTTATCACATGAAAAATTTATTATAATACTATCTGCTTAAAATGTTATGTGAAAGTGACCCACGTTCAGGCTGTCATCTAATTAAGGTCTTTATTTTATTTCATTTTTTAACAGTTTAGTTGTTTATTTTGAGAGACAGCAAGAGCATGTGCCACGGAGGAGGGCAGAGAGAGAGGGAGAGAGAGAATCTTAAGCAGGCTCCATGCTCAGCATGGGGTCTGTTGCAGGACTGGATCCCATGCACTGTGAGATCATGACCTGAGCTGATATCGAGTGAAATGCTTATTCGACCAAGCCACCCAGGCACCCCCAATTAAGGTCTTTATATAGAAAAATAGTAAAGCTGACAACCTGAAAAGGAAAGCAGAAACTATTTTAAAATCATGTTTTTAATAATAATACATAATTCTAATTTCTCCTGAGTTAGGATGCATAAAGCCTTTTCTCGATGGAATTAGCATTTCAAATTTGGTATACAAGAGAAAGTATTTTTAGTACTTCCCTGTGGCTATCATGATTCCATAATCTTATTTTTCCTTTTTTTTTTTTTTTAAAGCTAGGTAGTAATAATGGCCACAGATCACCAGAAAAGCAGATCTGGTTATACTATATCAGCTATCTGAATTACACCTAAGTAATTAAGGCAGCTGTCTAGTTATTCTTATACTCCATATGTGTGCATTTGTAGGTAAATTGTCACAGGATCTTAGTAAGTACTTGGGCTTTGTATTGTATCTAGGGATTAAGAATTTACAGAAATGTGTGTTTTTTTACCCCTAACTCTACCTGTATCCTCATGATTCCATTAAGTAGTGATTGTTTTGCATAATCTAAGTCAATGAAATGAACTTTACATTTATTCTCTTTGAAATCCATATTTCCTTTTGTGAAGGAAATCTTTAATACTTTGCAGAGTTCCAAAAAATTGACACCAGACAAATTGTGCCAGCTTGGTTGCTGTGTAGGTGGGGAAACAGATTTATGGTGTCTCTTACCTTGTCATATAATGATAATAATTAATAATAATAATAAATAGTATTACTTCATTTATAATAAGAAGTACTTTTTATTAAAAAGGCACCCTTTAAAGGAGAGTCCACCACCATGCCATCTCCTAAATCCCCTCTTTTGGGACCCACCTGCAACCATGCAAATATCTTAAACCCAAAGTATCTTCATCTTTTCGACTTGACTTAAATGAGGTATTTGTGTGAGTAAATAAAAGCTGTGCTTCTACAAGAGTGTTCTTTGTGAGCCTAAGATACATTTTTAGAGGAAGTTGCCAAATTTCGTTCCCTGGACATTTAAAAAATGAGATAAATTCTCTAGTTTCTGAGTGACTGGAATATTTCTACCCGAGGGCAAGAAAATGAACTCTATGCTTTTTAAACTTCCTACAATCTGAGCAATTGTAACTTTTGAAAAAATACAATCAACTGCATTCATTAAATCAATAGTTATGCAGTAGCCTGCAGCACTCCATGCTAATTAGTCATTTTAAAGGGCTTGCTCTCTGAAAGAACGAGCAGATGTATTTTCACATTAGTTCAATTAATTGCTTTCATGATTTTGTTCCTTCTACCCCTTTCTCCCTCCTTCCTTCCCTCCATCAATTTCTCCCTTCCTCCCTCCAGGCTTTTATCCCACTTACATTGCTTTTTAGTTATTTCTCCCTTAACTAATGGTTCTACCTCATTTTATATTAATGAGATTTAAAGTTTTATTAATTTGTAACATAACTTGAATTATTTTAGAGTGTTTTGAAAATATATAAATGGAGTTTGAAACATCTAGTTATATTTGTAATGCTTCACTCACATTTCAATCTGGTTAAGGAGAAAGATTTTAAATTTTCAGGAATCATGTGTACCTTTTGGATTGATAAGATTTTCAAAAAAGAGTTTAAGAATTACATACATGAAATAAAGGTATTCATATTCAGGATGGTGTAGAAAAAGATATGCATGTGCATATGCTCTCTGGATTTATGGATTACCATCAACATAAACAGATAAGGTCATTGTCACTTGAATACATTAATTGCATTAAATATTCTGGTCAATGATTATGGGACGTATTTTGACTTTGATCTTAATTCATCTGAAAATTATCTTTAGTTTTCACAGTGTAAGTTTTGCACTTCTTTTGCTTAATTTATTCATAAGCATTTTATTCTTTTTGATGTTATTATACAAGGAAATGCTTCCTTAATTTCATTTTCAGATTGGAACTAAGGAAATACAATTGATTTTTATATGTTGACCTTGCATCTTGCAACCTTGCTGAACTAATTTTTAAGTTCTAATGATAGTGTTTTACTGAATGTCTTAAAATTGTCTATGCATGAGATCATGTCATTATAAACAGATACATTTACTACTTCCTTACAATTCAGATGTATATTTTATTTCATTTTCCTGCCAAGTCATCCTGACTAGAGCTTCTAGTACAATGTTAAATATGTGTGGCAAAAGTAAATATACTTGTCTTATTCCTGATCTTAG
The DNA here is from genome assembly GCF_008692635.1 of Crocuta crocuta. Lineage (NCBI taxonomy): Eukaryota > Metazoa > Chordata > Mammalia > Carnivora > Hyaenidae > Crocuta > Crocuta crocuta. The sequence goes on along the minus strand of NW_027529456.1, from coordinate 261,362 downwards.
AGTTTCTAGTTTATTTGGGCTGCTCTAACAAAACTTTCATAAACTGAGTAGCTTATAAACAACACAAATTTATAGCTCACAACTAGAGGCTGCAGAAGTTCAAGATCAAGTCATCAGCAAATTCAGTGTTTGATGAGAGCTTGCTTTCTTATTCATAGATTGCTGTGTTTTCATTGAATCCTCAAATGGCAGTAGGAGTAAAGGATCTCTCTGATGTCTCTTATATAAAATGAAAAAGCCCATTCATGAGGGCTCCTCCTCATGACTTAATATTTTCTCAAAGGCCCCACCTCCAAATACCATCACATTGAAAATTAAGTTTCAACATATAAATGGAGGGGCATAAATATGCATTCTTATAGCATTCCATCCCTGACTCCCCCAAGGGCTGCTATAACAAAATACCAGAGACTGGGTAGCTTATGAACAACAGAAACTGATTTTTCTTACAGTCCTGAAGACTGGAAGTCTGAGATCAGTGTGACAACATGGTCAGGTAAGGGCCCTCTTCTGGGTCACAGACTTAACCGCTATTGTCATATGGTGGAAAAGGTGAGGGAGCTGTATGGGATCTTTTATGTTTCCATTTATGAGGGCTGTTTATTTACTAGTATCATCACCTTGAAGGTAAGAATTTCAACATATGAATTTCAGGGTGGGGTGGTACAAACATTTAGANAGCAATGTCTTTTTCATATGCAATATATATATATATATATATATATATATATTGCATTTGAATAGATCCAAAAGTCTTACCTTATTCCAGCACCAACTCAAAAGTTCTAAAGCTCATAGTCTCATCTAAAAATCATCTAAGCCAAACAAAGATAGCCTTAAGATATGTTTCATTCTGAAGCAAAATTCTTCTCCACTTGTGAACCTGTTAAACCAAACAAATGTGCTTCCAAAGTTTAATGGTGGGATGGGTGTAGGATGGAGATTCCCACTTCCTAAGGGAGAAATAGGAAAGAAGAAAGGAGTGATTGGCTGCCGGTGTGATGGGTCCAAAACCTAATAGGGTAAAAAACATTGAACCTTATAGCTTCAGAACAATCTTCATTGACTTGACACTCCACCTTGCAGACCCACTGGGACTACATTCTACCTCTGAAGCTCTCAAAGGTTGGAGTTACATGTGTGAAGCTTTCTTGGACTGGAATCATGCTCTAGTGATTCTGTTGCTCTTGAGATCACACAGTTCCACTGGGCATCTCCCTAACAGGAATTTTTTGTGTTCACTGTGTATAATACTTTTTATATATTGATGGATTCTATTTGTTAGTATTTTGTTGAGGAGTTTTTTTTCAATCTATATTCATAGGAGATATTGGTCTGTAGTTTTCTTCTCTTGTAATGATTTTGTTGATACTGACCTCATAGAATGTGTTGGAAAGTGCACCCTCTTCTACTGTTTGTAAGAGTTTGTGATGACTTTGTATCAATTCATCTTTAAATGTTTGGCAGAATTCAACAATGAGACATTCTGTGCTGGAGTTGGTTTTGTTTGTTTGTTTGTTTTGTTTTTTATTGTGGAGAGGGTAGTTTTTGTGATACTAATTTAATTTTTTTCTGTATAAGTTTACTCAGATATTTATACCCCCTTAACTCACTTTTGAATTTGACTATTTCATCTTATTAACCTATTAGTATACAGTTATATATAGTATTCTTTTATAATCCTGTTTATTTTTGTAAGTTCTTTAAATTATTTCCAGTAATTGTAGCCATTCTCAAAAGAGAGGTAATGAAGTGTCCAATAAATGTTGCTAAATTGTCTATTTGTGTCTTTTCTGGAATTTTTGCTTCACACATTTTGTTGTCCAGTAATCAGGTATTTGTATGTTTATAATTGTTATATCTTCATGATGGGTTGACTTTTTGTTATAAAATATTCCTCTTTATCTCTGTAACTTTTTTTTGTTTTAAAATCTATTATGTCTGATAGTAGTATATCCAGTCATGCTTTCCTATGCTTGATGTTTCATGATATATATTTTCCATCATTTTTCTTTCAATCTATTTTTTATCTTTGGACAGAGTATGTCTGCTGTGGACATAAAATACATGGATCTTGTTTTTTCACCAAGTCAGACAATCTCTGCCTTTTGATTGGATTGTTTAATCCACTTACACTTAGTGTTATTATTGATATAGTTGGACTTACTTTATTATCTCTATGCTTATGTCTTTTTCATCCCTCCATTCCTCCTCTACTGTTTTCTTTAGAGTTGAATATTTTCTAATATATATTTTAATTTCATTAATTATATATTCTGTTTTTGCCTTAATTGTTCCTTAAGGGCTTACTAGACACACCATAAACTGTCAAAATCTATTAGAAATGTATAACAATTCTAGTGAGCTATAGAAACGCTATTTCTCTAATGCTCTAATCTCCTTTTTTCTGGGCTATTATCATTATACACATTACGTCTATACATGTTACAAAACCAGTGTTCATTGTTGTGACTATTGCTTGATTTAATTTTATGTCTTTTAAAGAAGCTGAGAAATGAAAGGAGAGAATGTATACATTTACAGCTTTTACTATATTAATCTTCCTGTTTACTATTTCCAGTCTCTTTGTTTGATGCTTTGGGTTTCAGTCACCACATCCTACCTTTTCCTCTGTCCAGTAGAATTTTGTTTCCACCTACCTCCTTTGTAATATTAATGCGTATGTTATAGGCTTATATATGTTATATATACACAACCTAATTGTATATACATTGCTTTTGAGAAATCCTGGTGCATTCTCATTCCCAGGAAGATAATATGATTCTCAACTAGGACACAGAAGTCCTCAGTTGTTTACTGCTCTCATCTTGAGTGGAGTATATGCTGAGAGAAACTGAGAGGGAGGTAAGGGTGGGTTATGGTTCAAAAGCAAAAGACTCACTTTACTGAATTTTAGTAAATTTTCTTGAATAAATGTTCCTTCATTTTCTATATGCTATTATGACGATTTCAGGAAACTTAGATGATTTATCATTTTATAATTTTCAAATGTTCATTGGAGAGCAGATCCATTGAGCACTACATATTATCAATCCAGAATTGATATATTTACTTCTTATGCAGTAAAATTCAGGCTTTTGTTTCTTTACTTTCTCTTTCCAAATAATCCTTTTTCTCTTCCAAATCAGAAACACACCCTATAGAGAAAGTTGGCTACTCTAGGGATTTCTTTACCCAAGAGGACTCTCTGTAGATATTCAAATAAATTTTTCTCTGTTCTGTATTGTTAAGTGTGAAACATTGTTAAAAAAAAATATAAAATCAACATGAAACCCTTATATTCATTTTATGAAAATTACCTCTAGTTCAGAAATATTCATAGTATATTAGAGTGTACATTGTGTTTTAAAAACAAATAAATTAAATAATCAATCTCCATAGACAGATAAAAATACATAACTTTTTGGTTTTCCCCAACTTTTATTATTTGACTTATATATAAGAAAATGACTGCTAAATTTTTGCACTTTATTTGACCAGTAATTCATAAGAATTTATTGAATACTTATACCTTGTATTTATAAATATTTGTTAAATACTTATATATTGGTACATATACCTTGAATAGATTTGCTCTAACATATAGAGTGTGGTTTCATAAATTATAATTCTTAACAGTGCAAAATTACTTTGGAATATATACTTTTCTTTTTAAACAAGATTCTGAGGTAGCATAAGGAAAACACTTTTTCTTGCTCATTTTTAAATATGAAATGACCCTGAACATAGTAAAAATTAATTGGCTATAAAGCCAACTTTAAAAACAAAACAATTTTATAAACAATACAAGCATTCTTAGTAATATGTAAAACCTCACATTGGCAACTTGACTCTTTTTCTTCAGATTTATATTCAGACAAAAAACTCTAATTTCTACTGTGTAAGCAAAGGATATACCTCTATGACTAAGAATATCAGGCAATTAAATTCCAACTCTCATGATGGTAGTAGGACACATTCCTCTGAGAAAATAACTTGAAAATTTTCTGGGAAATGTTATTTTTGCAAGTGGGTATAGAGTTTAATTTTCAAAACAAGTTCTTACATGTCAAAGGTAAGAATTTTAATGATCCTGTAAGATTGTGGCTTTGGATGCTATACTGTCTGCCAATATTTATACATGCTGAATATACTTAACTTTCACTTAACTCACATAGCCACTATGTTTATGCTTAACCACAGAGTCTACACTAATTCTGAAGGCTTTTGGTAGTTAAGTATGCTGAAAAGAAAAAGATAATATCAGAATGAGTTTGAACAGAGGATAAAAGGAAAGAACAGGAACCAGGGACTGTTGAAAGCAATATTGAACAGTATTTCAAGTGTTGGTTTATCGAGTTCTTGTGAACTGGAAACCAGCACATTGAATTGATAAGACAGGAACAGAGGCAGAAGAGCGAGAATAAGTGAGTTTTTGTTATTGTTGTTTGTTTGTTTTGTTTTTAGGAAGCAATATTGTGCTCAAGGGAAGTGTACCAGGGGTATAAGTGTGTCTTGGGAATGGGGCCAGAAAGAGGTAGGTAAAATATCTGGACCCTGGATATAAGATGGAATTTGTGATGATGAGTATCCTGGAGGTAACTGCTATGGGGTAAAGAGGTAAGATTTATGTGAAATGAAGTCTACAATAATGCCAACAAACAAACATCCACTAGATCAGAGGCAAGACCAAGAGACTTGCAGATATTATGAGACTATATCATCTGTACTTAATTGACTCTTTTCTTCCTCCAAGTAGTTGTCATGTGTGGCTATACCCTACTTTTTTCAAAAGTGACCAGCATCTCTTTAAATGTAATATTCCAATGAAATTTCCTGTTATACATAGAACAGTTTGAGAGTGTGGCCTTACTTTTTAGAATTTTTTATTAATTTTTAAATGGATTATTGTCAAGTTGGTTTCCATATAACACCCAGTGCTCATCCCCACAAGTGCCCTCCTCCATGCCCATCACCCTCCCTTCCCCTCCCCCCACCCCATCTGCCCTCAGTTTGTTCTCAGCATTCAAGAGTCTCTCATGGTTTGCCTCCCTCCCTCTCCCCCACTATTTTTCCCCTTCTTCTCCCCCATGGTCCTCCATTAAGTTCTTCCTAATCCTCCTATACGTGCAAACATATGGTATTTGTCCTTCTCTGCCTGACTTATTTCACTCAACATAACACCCTCAAGTTCCATCTATGTTGCTACACATGGCCACATTTCATTCTTTCTCATTGCCATGTAGTATTCCATTGTATAGATAAACCACATCTTCTTGATCCATTCATCAGTTGATGGACACTTAGGCTCTTTCCATGTTTTGGCTATTGTTGACACTGCTGCTATGAACATTGGGGTACATGTGCTCCTATGCATCAGCACTCCTGTATCCCATGGGTAAATTCCTAGCAGTGCTATTGCTGGGTCATAAGGGAGGAGATCAAGAGCAAAAATAAACTATTGGGACCTCATCAAGATTAAAAGCTCTGCACGGCAAAGGAAACAACCCATAAATTAATAGACAACCAACGGAAAGGGAAAAGATAGTTGTAAATGACATATCAGATAAAGGGCTTGTACCCAAAATCTATAAGGAACTCACCAAACTCCACACCCGAAAAACAAACAATCCAGTGAAGAAATGGGCAGAAGACATGAACAGACACTTCTCCAAAGAGGACATCCAGATGGCCAATAGAATTTACTTTTAATCAGGAAACAACATGGTTATACATTTAAATTGTGTGACCAGTTGAGTTGTGGGTGATAAAATGGTTTTATATTTTTCAAGTTCTTAATTTTCCATAGGAGTACAAACCATGAAACTGATATTCTGTCTATTGGATAACTATAAAAGGAGATTGCCCAAACATTTTGAATGAAGGAGCTTATATAATGATCATCAGAAGGAGAAAAGATATGATCATCTCCAATATGTCTATTCTGGAGATTAATGTGGGTCATGAGTCCTTTAGTAATATTGTAAAACAAAATTCTAAAGTCATTGGCTTGCTTGTTACCTTCCAGTGATCTTGCACTGTCCCTAAGCTAAATTCCCAAATTCTTAAAATTGTATTAAATGTCCTTTTTAAAAATGTTTTATTTATTTTTGAGAGAGAGAGAGAGACAGCGTGAGCAGGGGAGGGTCAGAGAAAGAGGGAGACACAGAATCTGAAGACAAGCTCCAGGCTCTGAGCTGTCAGCACAGAGCCTGACACAAGGCTCGAACCCATGAACTGAGAGATCATGACATGAGCTGAAGTCAGATGCTCAACCAACTGAGCCACCCAGGTGCCCCTAAATGTTCTCTATCTTGTCTCCCTCTCTGGTCATGTGCCTTTATTGGTCTATATGACCTGGGTATGCTAGTCCTCTCTAGATTTCTCCAAAACATTCTGCATTCTTTCTCCTCAGGGTTTTTACTCATGTTGTCTCTTTTCGTGGAAATACTTCTCCAATATTTATTAACTATCATCTATTCATCTTTCAAATTAGCTTAATTATTAGTTTTTCAAAGAAACCTTGTGTGAGCTCAGACTGGGTAAAGTTTTCTGTATATATTCCCATAATCATGTGTACTTCCCTTTATTTAACACTCATTATGCTAAAAATTGTAATTCCCATTCACCTGCTAGACTCTAAATTCTAGGAGGACTGGAAAAGCTATTCTTTTATTCACTGCTGTATCTCAAAGTATATACCTTCCTATCATACAACTGTACTATTTGTTAAACTGAATTGAAACTTTTATTATGTCTATTACTGCATTGCAAATATCTCCTGCACAATGATATTTCCCTTAATTCCCATAAACACAAATAATTTATTTCTAATTTATATAGTTTGAGCTTCTCTCAAGGCAACATGCTACTTCTGTAATAAAGCAGAGTGAAATGTTTTAATAAGGGAAAATAAAACCAGTTTTTTTTAAAAATGCATGCTTATGTCAACTATATTGTTTCACTTAATCCTCCATAAAAGACTACAATATGAGACTATCACCCTTGATTTATATATTGCTTGTCAAAGAGCACAGCTATTAAATGGCACTCAGGTTTGCATAGTGCTACATTTTCTCTCCTTTTCCCTTCAATAAGTCTGCCAAACTGTGGAGGAAAAAACACTTCACTTGCTGTTATTTTTGTTATCTAATGCTGCATAATAAACTTCACATTTAGTGGAATGAAACAACCACCATGTTATTATCCTTCAAAATTTTGCAGTTCAGAGATTTGAACCTGGCAGTGACTTTATCATAGTTAGCCACATCTGGGGCTTCTGCCCCAGGGGAGTCTTGAATGGCTAGAGATGAGTTGAATACTGGGTAATGGAATTATCTGGATGCTTCTTCACTTACATATTTGGTACCTAGCTGGGATGACTCAAGGTCTAGTCTCAAAATTGTTGATAAAGGGTGTCTGAATATGGTATTTCCATGTAACTTAGACTTCATCACAGCATGGAAGCCTAAAGGTAGTTGAGCTTCCTACATGGCAGCTGAAGGATGCAAGAATGAGTGTTGTAATAAGTAGCCATATGTCCTTTTATGACCTAGCTTCAGAATTCACACAGAATTACTTCAGCCATATACTATTGGTTGAAGCAATCAGAAGCTGCTGGTCTGACTTTAGCGGAAGGAGGATATGGTTACCCCTTGATATGAGGAGTTTCAAAGTACCTGTGGCCATATTTAAAAACTGCCACAGGTATTTTCTCCTTTAAAGAGAGACCAAAACTATTGTCAGCAGTAGAATCAGGATTGGAACACAGCTTATTAATGTTACATATGCATTTTTTTCCTCATCTTCTTTGTCATTATAAGCTTTTTTTGAGAAAAGATGAGAGAGTAAGTGTTTTAATTTACTCCTCAAATTTTTCTCATATATAACAATAAATAGGATATGGTACAAAAGGAACTTAAAAATTAGTTTGTAGAAAACAAAAAATATCTAAGTTTACATGTTCAGGGTACAGAGAAGACATGCAAATATGAGTAAGATTTGGAGCAATTGTTTAAAAAATGAAGTCTTCTAATTTTATGAAAGAAACCAGGATAAGTGTCCACTGATCACATTAAATCTCTTCTTTAGGTCTGCTCTCAAAGTTGATGCAGCCACCTATATGATTACTTTAGACTTCCGAAGGAAATGGAAAAAGAAAAAAAAATTGGGATAATTGATGGTAGAGAAATCTTAAAGTTAACTACTATAAAAATAGATGGTTCATTACTTGAAAAATAAGGATATGGTTCAAGTTTCTAATTTCACTAGTCCACTCGTGGTAAAAAGATGTAAGTGATTTTAAATATGGCATGTTTAGAATGATCTTGTAGGGATAGTACATGCAGAAATGTTATGTGTTACTTGTTTCTTGGTTCAGAAAAATATTTAACTGGAGCAGGCTTAAGTTGGGTAATTATAGTATTTCTAATCTTTTTACACACTGTGAAAACAGTTTCTGTTGAAACTCAGAGTTTTAATATTGAGTTACATTTTATTTATATTTTGAAAATTTAAGGACTCTTGAATCTCCTTAAGTAAATTGTAATTTAATGCAATTTCAGTTACACTCAGCAGTGTAGTTACATCTTGATTGAAGTCATTATAAAGGAAATGTAATCACATCCTGATGATCCTCACATTTTTTTGAGTTAAGGATTAATTGATTTTATTGTGATTCTCTTTCAGGAAAAGGAGTATCACCTACACGTTACCTATATTATTGTCTAAGCAACAGCTAGGAGTTATTTGTATGTTTATTATCTTTGAGAGTATACAAATGTAATATGGAATAATAATGTATTTTTTTAAATGTGTATTTAAAATACATGCAAATTATGTATTTTAAATGTATTAAATAATGACATACTTAAAATAACAGTTTTTGTTGGTTTTATAATAGTGTCTTTCCTTGAAGTCAATGCCTTGGAACTACAGGAAAGATACTACCAATTAGTTACTGGAAAGTACATGCTAGCCTTATTGTTTTTTCAAATTTTGTGAATAGCCTTGATCTCTAACATACTTGATGGAAGTCTCCATATTTCTGCCTTATATTGGAATTGGCTTAAAAAATTATCTGAAAAATACTAATTGTGCATTTACCAAGACTTTTACATTATAATTGTTATTGTCCTTATCGGATGTCTACAGTTAAGTAAATACGTTAAAAGTCAGTTTCCTGTGCGGCATCTGGCTGGCTCAACTGATTAAGTATCCTACTCTTGATTTGGGCTAGGTCATGATCTCAGGCTTCAGGCCATGATCTCAGGGTTCATGAGATTGAAGCCCCATTATCTGTGCTGTCATCACAGAGAGCATGTTTGGGTTTCTGTCTCTCCCTCTCTCTTTCTGCCCCTTCCCCCACATCAGCTCTCTGTCCCTGTCTCTCTCTATTAAAATAAACATTTTTTTAAAAGGCAGTTGAGGGTAAAACACACTTTCCCAAAACTATCATTGTATTTATTTTCCTATTCCATTGGTTCTCTGTCTTCTCTCTCTTAAGTCATATCTCCTGGGTTTCTACTACAGCTCTTTATATTTCCTTCTCCTTCTGCTACCTTTGGAAATGTGTTCTGTCTTATCGATCTCTGTTTCCACCAAACACTTCTCATCCCTTTCTTGATTATATGACCACCCAGATAACTCTAAGTAAGATACTAGTATACATTTGTTTCCCCTACTTTGCACTGCCAAACTTCAAGTAACACACTTTCTTCCCCTGTCTCTGCCTCCAAATAAAAATGGACTTAAGACTTTTAAAAACTAAGGGCAACCACACTTCACGGTTAGGGAAGAAAAACTATAGTGAACAATGATTGTGGGTAAGATAACATGGTCAGAATGGACAACTTTCATAATACAACATGTCATGTAAGCACCCAATAGTTACTCTATTAGTAGTTTCTCTACTTGATGAAGAAAAGTGATAGAAAAAAATTGAATGGCTTCATTCTTATGATTTCTTGTTTGCCATCATAAATATAAAGTTCTCCACTTCTGTTAAATAGGAAACCAATGATGATACTGCTTACTGAAAACCATCTGTCCATGTTCATCTATATCAACAAATTCTGGCCAATTTGCATTAGTACAAGCTGTTATTTCTGTCTTTGCCAATGTTTAACAATATCAGGTGCATTTACTTCTTCTCGAGGCAGCATATTCTATGAAATTCTCAATGACATATCTGATTTTCTAGAAAGATAATATTTTTATTCTTCATGGTGTTTAAAATACATAACAAATTCTGTGATCTGTAAAATATGTGCACTAAAATTATTTCAGTTTCATATATAAATAATTTTACAATGGCTACCTAATAATCTAAAATATTTCTATTTCAATAAACTTTATACTAATACTTTTCAAAAAGGAGGTATTACTTGTCTAAAGAAAGCTTAGCTATACATTATACATTCAGAGTCTCCATCAAAGAATTCACAAAGCAATAAATTTTAGATATTAAAATGGAGCATTAAAAAATTATTGATTTAAAATGAGAAATTTTTAAAGCCTCAGTCTTAGATATTTTAGGCCTGGTACTGCCAAACTGGAAGATACTTGAATGAAAAGTGTCTACAAGGATACCATACTAGTAATACAACTTAAAGAAGAAAATACTGTGTAGAGTGAAAAATAAGATTTGTTCTTCCTCCAAAAAATAATCTTTCAAATCAGTGACTAAAAATGTGGAGTTATGTAACTTATTTTTAAAGTTTTTGTTTGTTTAATTATACTGAGAGAAAGAGAGAGAGTGTGTGAAAGGAGTAGGGACAGATAGACAGGGAGAGAGGGAGAATCCAAAGCACAGTCTGCACTGTCAGCACAGAGCCCAGTGTGGGACTTGAACTCATGAACTGTGAGATCATTATGATAAGAGAAGATAGGATTCAGTAGGTAGTGAGGGACAGATTAGGACCTGAGGCCCCTGGGTGGGGAAAAACACCTATTATGGAAGAATGCTGGGAGTGTCTGACCATAGCAAGCCCCCTCAGGCATAAAATTCCTCACAGGAATCTAACAACCCCACCTACTCCCCCTCAGGTTGCTCAGGCACTCCCGAGAACCCCAGATGCCCCTCTATTCTTTCTTTCTTTCTAATCTTATATTCTAGTAAACTTTTGCCTGCTACCCACTTTGTGTCTACCTCTTCAAGAGGTGAGACAATGAATCCAGGTATCATGGAAAAAATTCTGCAATATCATGACCTGAGCTGAAATCAAGAGTCCCACACTTAACCACCCTGGTGTCCCTACTTTTTTTTTTTAATTAAATATCTGTTGTTGAGGGGCGCTTGCATGGCTGAGTCAGTTGAATGCCTGACTTTTGATTTTGGCTTGGTTCACAATCTTACTGTTTGTTGGTTCGAGGCCTGAGTCAGGTTCTGTGTGACAGTGCAGAGCCTGCTTGGGATTCTGTCTCCTCTCTCTGTCCATCTTCCACTCTCTGTCTTAGACAAATTAAATAAGTTTATTGAAACTTATATTTTTTCTAATTGATGAGAGTTCAGTTCTACAATGATGGAACTACAAAGCAAGAAAACAAAACATCAGATCATATTCCTTATATTTGTTTAAACAGAATTTACCTCTGTGAAACATATAATTAGTATTATGATTATCTAAGATACATATTCATACCTCACACCATATAAAACGTTCCCTAAATGGAAATCATTTTAGATTAAATGTAATTGTGATGATCAAGTTAACTTTCATATTTAATGCAAGTTAGATTATATTTTACCAAGCATCCTTTTGACAGCCTGTTTTCTATCTTTTTTCCCATGGATTATGCAGAAGTAAATTCTAAACAATAAAAAGATGCCATTTTCTCTCTCCCCTTTGCTTTATAACAATTTTCTTCTATGAATAATTCTCTGCTGTATGGGTTAGAAACATAGATAATGAAAAGAAGAATTACTGAGATCTCTTTCCCCACCTCCAGGTTGCCAATATATTCACTTCTCCACTCTCTTCTGACTCCTACACATTTGTTTATTATCTTCCTGAGCTGCGTGTTAATGTGAAGGCTAGCAAACCAGCGACCTACCATGTTCTGGTTCACAATATTGTGAACGTGTTGCTCATTCTGCATATATTTAAAAATTTTGATTTTCAAAAATATTAAAAGTAGAAATACATGCTATACAATTTGAGTCATAACATTTTTTAACAAATACATGCAGCATAGCAAAAGTAATATTTTATTTAATTGCACCCACCATGTGTTTATTGTGGCAGAATAACTCACTGCCCATCAGGCTTCCAGACCACCTTCTCAGTCTGTTCCAGAATCAAGACATACACAGGTGGTTGATTGTGAATGCCATTCCAACTATGGGGTGCTCTGTTTGATGCAATCAGATTACCTCAGGCGGGTACTTCTACTGGTCACTGGCAAAGTCTTTCTAAAAATAGATATGAAATCATACAAATATCTATCTAAATTCTATATGTCTTCTTTTTCCAGGAATGCAAATCCTTAATACAGCATTTCACAGGAAGCAGAGGAATTTGCAAGCAGGTAGACAAGTCAAAAAACAAAACAAAGACATTTCTTCCTTCTTAGCTATACCTTTAGTTACATAACAAACACTGCAAATCCACTTATTTCTTCGCAGTTTATTTTTCTACTCTAAAAAATGTATGTTCAAATTGCTTACAGTGTTACCCTGTCCTTTTTCTTAATGATGTCCTTCTTCTTTAGTATCAGTACTGAAAAGTATTCTTAATCCCTAATACTTTTCCAGGAAAACTCTGCTGGCATATTAAATGGCAGCTAGAGAAAGATGAATAATTAATAATAATTATTGTTGATACGAAAAAGAAGAAGCGCACATTTGGTGTGGGGAGTTGAATATTGATGGTATATCATTACATAAATATTTGAGAGGTTTTTTTTTTTTTTTCTTGGTTTGGTTTTTATGAAGTAATGGGCATCCAGATGGAAGCTATTGAATTCATTTCAAGTATACTATTTTAAATAAAATATATTTATATTGGTTTTGAGATAAGCAGACATTTGTGATGAGACTGGCTCTGGCCAGAAACATTCTGTTCATATTATTCTCATCCTGATAATTGTAGACAGGAAAATCTATCAATATATTCTATCCCTTCCCTCCCTTCCTCACCTCAAACACAATATTATGATGTGCACTTTAACACTTCTGGAATACTAGTTATATAAAGTCATTTTTCATTTATTCCTGGAGAAAACATTCCCCAAATATCAGTATAGATGTTTTATTTCTTCAAGGCACCAGGAGTTTTTGTTTGTTTGTTTGTTTTTGGTTTTGTATTGGTTTTTTTTTTTTTTTGGTGTGAGTAAACCATATATTTGCATTTTCAATCAATTTCTAGAACTCTTTTAGGAAATAAAAAATAAATTTTGTGATAAAGCCATTATTCCTTTTAATTGTTAGTGGATTCTGTTTGACTTTGGCATTAATAGGTTGATTGTTTCATTTTTAGTACCATTTATGCATGAATTTTAACTGAATTCCCGGAACAACTATTCCCTTTGTGGGGTTGAAATCAATGACACAGGACATTATAGTAATCCACCATTGTTATTTCCCCTGGCAAAGCTCCTCAGCATTAAAAAAAACATGGTGGATTTTTTTTTTAACTCTAGTTTGAAAGCCACAACACGTGACACCAAAAATTAAAGCATACACAGAGTCACATATATACTTCAGTTAGCAATGTAGCTTATGTCTCATAACAATCTCTACACAGCCTGCAACTTCAGAGCCCTTTTAATATATTATATTAATATTAAAACTTTCTTCTGAGAAAAAGGGCCTTGATTCCTCTATGCATTCTTCTTTTAAATTTTCTAATGTTTATTTATTTTTCAGAGAGATGGAGTGTGAGTGGGGGAGGGGCAGAAAACGAGAGGGAGACCCAGAATCTAAAGCAGGCTCCAGGTTCTGAGCTGTCAGCACAGAGACCAATGCAGGGCTTGAACTCACAAACTGTGTGATCACGACCTGAGCTGAAGTCAGACACTTAGTTGAATGAGCCACCCAGGCACCCTTCTATTTATGCATTCTTATTGCAAAAACAAATTGCAGATATGGAAAAAGGAGAGGAACAAATATTTTTAAGCATCTATTCAAGACAGACATTGTTCTGGGCACTTAAGAGAGACCATACTGTCTGTATTTTTGGAAAATTTACCCATAAAGCAGCTAATGTTTTTAAATTGTGAAAGACATCTTCCATTTGCCATTTCAAATCCATGTCCCACATTTAACCATCCAGCCTTATTTACCCTTGATGTTGACCTTTATGGATAATATGGCTTCTGGGTCCTCTGACTTTTCACTGTCATCAGCCAATGGGCTCTAGCAGGAGATTGAAAGGAAAAAGCAAGAGGTCAGGATATGAATTCCCCTTCTTTCTTTCTTGAAAGGAGCTGTGTTCTTCAATTACTGATAGGAACAAAGCACAGACTCAACAGGATGTTTTAATTCTGATTTTGAGACTTAGTGGTGGTAAGGAAGTGGCTGCTGAGAAGTGACTGGTTGTTTTACTATCTTTGGTGGGATCTATCTCCCCTTTCACTATACCCACACCACTGTAAATAAACCTTCCTTGAATTGTTCTATTCTAGGTGTAATGTTGGTTTCTGTTGGAACCCAAATTATGTACAAACTTTTCAGATCAAAAAGCTTAACTCATACATTAATTTCCACATTTGCAGAATAAAAAATATTCCTCCCAAGTTTCTGTAAATGTTAAGGGTCTTGATTTATAGATAAATTAATTAATTGTATTAATTACATTTCCATTAGCTTTTCCTGGATAGTGTATCTCACTACATTAACTGAATATAGTCTCTTACTTGATTTACATACAAAAATTTACACACATATACAGACACACATACATGCACACACTAAGACATTTGTATTTGTGAAACTTACTAAAGATCAGAGAGATGAAGGCATAAGAAAGATGTCAGAGTTACAAAAAGAACTACAATTTGAATATTAAAGATTCCTCTTCTTTTAAGCTCCTTTATCTACCCCATTAATAGAAATTTTTAACTCTTGTGGTTGATATTCCAAACTCCACCTTTCTCCTGCCATTTTCTTTTTTCCTTTATGTTCTCTGTGCTCTTATCCAATATCATACCTGATGTCTTCCTGCTTTTATTCCAGAACTTCAAGATATCTTTCTCTGTCTAACACAGAGAAATTCAGTGTTTCCATTTTGTATATCGTATTTGCCATTTTTAAGCAAATTGAATATATCTTCTATGCAACAGAATCCGCTTTCCTAAAAAAAAAAAAAACTGCCTTGTATATCATATGTATGTACTATTCTATGATATATATGATATGCATATGCATGATACATAGATATATTTATGTGTATGTATATATGTACGTGTGTGTGGCTATCTTCCATCAACTGATTACTTAATCTTATTTTAAAGTAAGGAGTCTTACTCTGTGACAATAAATAAAATCATCTATTTTGAAAATGTGCCTATTGTACCCTGCTTTATTTGAATTCTATCTCAGATTCCAACAGGAGATATTAAAACACCAGAAAGTAGAGGAAGCACCCAATAACCTTTTAAGAAATACAAATTGAATTCACAGAAAGGATGGAGGCTTTCTTTGGCTACAGGATCCTCAAAGAACAAAGAGAGTGAATATAGAATATTGAGCCATGAGCATTCAGTCTCCCACCCATTGCTCTGGATTGGTTCTGTTCTCAGGTAGGCTTTCTCCAAAACATGAAGTGTATGGTGTCTTAGTCTGTTTGGACTGCCATAAAGAAAAATAAAATGCCACAGGTGTGCCTGGGTGGCTCAGTCAGGTAAGTGCTGACTTCAGCTGAGGTCATGATCTTGTGGTCTGTGAGTATAAGCCCCATGTCAAGCCTGACATGGGCTGACGGCTCAGAGCCTGGAGCCTGCTTCCGATTCTGTGTGTGTGTGTCTCTCTCTCTCTGCCTTTTCCCCACTCATGCTCTGTCCCTCTATGTCTCTCAAAAATGAATAAATGTTATTTTTTTTAAATGCCACAGATTGAATGGTTTAAACAACATAAATGTATTTGCTTACAGGTCTGAAACCTAAATGCCCAAGATCAAGGTGTTAGCAGGTTTTGTTCTTTCTGAGACATCTCTCCCTGGCTTGCAGATGGTTACCTTCTTGCTGTGTCCTTACATGGCTGTCCTTAGGTCTATAGACTGATAGTCTCTTCCTATAAAGACATCATTCATATGGCTTAGGGCCCACTCATATGATCTCATTTTACCTCAATAACTGTTTTAAAGGACTTATCTGCAAATACAGTTACATTCTGAGATAGTGCAGTTTAAGACTATAACATCTTAATTCTAGGAGGGCACTATTCAGTCCATACTTCGATTCCAGAAATTCAGCCCTACAGATGCTGGGGGTTATTTTGGTTGTTTTTTTTTTTATTTTTTTTCCTGGTCATTTTGAGTCAAGTCCTGATGATAAATTCCATTAGCTTGATTTGGTTTAATTCCTCATCTTTGAATCAATTACCGTGGTTGGAAGATGAAACACAATACTGGCAAGGTCTTGATTATATGCTGACCTGGAGAATAAAGGAATGGATATTTTTCCTATTGAACAACATAGATTGAAAGAAGGGAGATGATTTAAAAAGGAAAATCACCAGATTCTTTTCTTTTAATTTAATTTTTTTAAATGTTTATTTTTGAGAGAGACAGACAGAGTGCGAGTGGAGAGTTGCAGAGAGAGAGACACACGCACAGAAGGACACACAGAATGATCAGCCTTCCCTAGCACAGACTATATCCTGCTTAAATGAGTTAACCACTCCTTGCCTGTTGGAGAAATTTGTTTCTCGGTCAGCTAGTATGACAGCCCTTAAGTCTAATCTCTGAGTAGATGCACAATCTTTTCTTTGATTTTCACTGATTATATTTTGGAAAGGTAAAGGTAAAGTTTTCTTCCTGAGATCTGCCATACTTTACTAACCAACATCAAGTTTCTGATTCTCGACCTCATTATTTTATTATTTCTGGATTTTACAAAATAATAAATCAAACCCTGTTTTCCAGTATTTGGCCATTTTCCTGGTGTGAATATCTTCTTCATGACAGAATTACAAGCTACAACCTGAGGTCCTAATGTGATGTTGGAGAGAAATATACACGTGCTCACCATCATATACTATTATCCCAATACAAATGCAATAGACAGAAATAATTTCAATAGAATTGATAATAGAAAAATGTAGTATAATAATTAGGAAGTGATGTTTTAAGAGATGATTAGAGCAGAGATTAGGAAGAGACGATTAGAGCAGCACATGGCAAGTACCGGGCTGAAGCTAGGGATGCATGCACAAAATGACTAGAAAAGTCTTCGAGGAAGAAGAGATTAAAAAACTACCATTTCGGGACGCCTGGGTGGCTTAGTCAGTTAAGCGTCCGACTTTCGCTTAGGTCATGATCTCGCGGTTCGTGGGTTCGAGCCCCGCATCGGGCTCTGTGCTGACTGCCAGCTCAGAGCCTGGAGCCTGTTTCAGTCTGTGACTCCCTGTCTCTATGGCCCTCCCCTGCTCACGCTGTCTCTCTCTCTCTCTCCTAGAAATAAATAAAAATATTTTTAAAAAACTACCATTTTGTCTTTATTTTAGGTCTATCTGGCTCAATTAAGCTTTTCTCCCCACATCTACATACTTCAGAAAGACACTGAACTTCATTAAATTTATGTCTGCTATTTTAAATCGTTTTTCAACCAGGAATTCTGCTTCTACTATTATATGTCATATGGGATTCCAGTCATCTGTTATAGTCTTCTTTGATTTTTTAAAAAGAATACCCAATATTTTATATGTAATACAAATTTAGATAGTAAAAAACAGTTCAATGAAGATGATAAAATTAATAAATTAAAGTCAGTCTCAAAACAAGATAATCACTCAAGAATTTCACTATAGAGTGCAACTATGTTAACTATGAGGGCCATACACTACTCTGGGACCAATCAGCTTCTATACATAGAAGTTTCTTTCTAATGCCCTCAAACAGTGATATTGTTACATGTAGCCCTGGGCCTGATCTCCAAGTCTTTTCTTTATTCTGTTACTCTCTCAAATTCTTGATAAAATGCTCAGGATTGTCTGAAGGAAGAGCTTGGAGGCTAGGATACTGACACTATTGTCCCAGTCTACCAGTTACAATTACATAATTTTAGGTAATTAAATGTCCTTAGATATATATTACCACAGGTGAAATATAACTAATAATATTTTTCAGAACATGAGATACTATGGAAAGAATATCAGATGTTGATAAAAGACATCTAAAAATAGAAAAAGTATGCAAAAAATCAAAAGTCAATAAAAGAACATGGGGGAGCAAAGTTTATTGTATTCTTTTTTTTTAAGTTTACTTATTTTGTGTGAGAGAGAGGCATGAGTGGGGTAGGGTCAGAGAGAGAGGAAAAGAGAATCCCAGCAAAGTCCCCAATGTGGGGCTCAAACACAACAACTGCAAGATCATGACTTGAGCTGACATCAGAAACTTAACTGACTGAGCCACCCAGGAGCTCCAGAAAGCTCTTCTGGTTCTAATGTTGCATAGTTCTTTCAGATCTAATTTTAAACATGTGGCAATTAATATTTCAACTAATGGCATCAGTAGGATAAATTTATTTTTAAAACTACCCTCCAGTGGAAGGGTTGTCATATTTTTTTTTAACATGTAAAATCAGTCTAGCCATAGAAATAGCCTTGTCACTGGCAGATATTATAATAGATGATCTAACCACTAATTTTCTGCTCTGATTTATAGCAATCTTTTATTTGGATCTGTAGGTTAGAAGATACATTTTACACCGTACATGTCACCAAAATGTACAATAGTTTATGTTAAACATAGTTAGGAAATGCATAGTGACTCACAATGTGTTTGAAACAAAGATTTTATGAAGCTTAGCCCCTGGCTAATAAAAACATTTCTTCACTTCTGATAATGTCAAACTAGATAGTCAATCCTTGCACACATACTGAGTCTGACTATAAAAATGAATTATCTCAAGTGAAAATCCTCTAAATGCTTACTTACCTATATAAGGTGAAAATTCTCAACCAAGCAAAATTTCAAAAAAAAAAAAAAAAAAA